>NC_091118.1:136054240-136354240 GCF_040183065.1 Periplaneta americana
TCTAATTAGAAAAAATATATGAACATTTTAATTTGTTAACGTAGTTATAGATTTTGCGATTTTCCACACTTTGTTATTTTGGACATGTCCCCTTTTGCAAATCGACGACAGATTTGTGGTTGACAAAGCCAAAGTTCCTAAGTTTTCTTGGGAGTTACCCGTTTCCCTTCATCATTCCATCATCATTGTCTATTCTCTATTTCAGTATGCATTAACTTCATTTCAATAGTATTCATCCAAAATGGTGCGGCGTGGCGCGATATATGAAGAGGCGTAGTATGTTTGTGGAGTGAGGAGTGGCTGGAAGGACGCTCTAGTGGGAATGGAATGGAATTTACGGGAGGAGGGCACTATGGCCAGCACTGCGCTAACCCTTAAGCTAGGTGAATTCCCAAACCCCACTGGCTGACTGCACTAAGGTTCCTGCGTACCCAGGTTTCGAGCACACAACCCCACTCGTCCCTAGGCCAGCCCCTCCGTGCGTCGTCAACCGGTGATCGAGGAATGCTATGAAATGATGAAGGAATGGAGAAATGGTGACGGAATGATGTAGATGCCTAATATGGGGAAAAACGCGAGAACTCCGAGAAAAACCAGAGCTGCGACCTTGTTCGCCACAAGTGTCACTATGAATTTTTCATGAAAAATCCCAGGCCTGACCGGGACTCGAACCCGGGCCGCCTGCGTGACAGGCTGGAGATCTGACCACTCAAGCACCGCAGGAGAATCACTCTAGTGGGATTCCACCGAGACATTTACAAGTGCATGCTGAATCGATAGATGATACCACATAGCTGAGTCACGATTTCTACAAAAGTGCGATCGAACGGACTTGAAAAATAAATCTCAGTATATGAATAAGGCACAATAAGCCTACTAGAGGTTGCAGTACCTTCGGACTTCCTCTGTAACTGAGGAAAAAGAAAGAAACAGGAAAACAATGAAGGTGACTTTCTTAAACACCAATACATGACCACATATGTATTTAACATGCACACTTGTACTAATTTTTTTAACATCTTCATACATTTCTCAGTATGTGCTTTTGAATACATATTCAGAATCTAATGATTAGATTGTATAGAAAAGTCGTGTTGGCATTGCCAATTCTTTTCATTAGACTATACTGTACAATAGGACTGCTGCTAACTTGATGTTACATCAATGTGGTCATTAGCCCACCTAATATGGTCCCACAATTCAGGTAGTAATTCAGATGCGTTCTTGAGGTCTCTTAAAATTTTCAGGCGTGACTGCAGGTGATACGTATGCTGACTGTTGAAATGGCTCAGAAATGTCATTTTCTGCTGCGATGAACACGTCTCGCGCGCATCAGGTGAATAAATTGAAGCTGTTTAATTACGCAATATAGTTGTATGTATTCACACGAGATACTGTTGCTGACAGATTACAAGACATAGAATCGTGAAGGAATTTGTGTTGTTACCCTAAAAGGAAAAGTCCCGCGACGTAAAGTTGGGGTCGCATCCCCATAAGGCAAGCTTTGATGTACGTAACCCACCCACTATTGTCTCTTCGACATTATGTCCAGTGACGTACTAGCTGCATTGTATGTCTTGACTTCAAATGTTGTCAACCATATTATTATGATATTATAATATATCCCCATGGGTTAATATCTTTTCGCGTAGCATTTAATGGAAAAGGATACTATCACCAGAGGTTGGATCTATAATATGAAAAATGGAGGTTACATTTAACATTATATAGGTAAGCTTACCGTATAACAATTATGTCACGGTCGAAATTTAACTTATATCTAAGTGTAAGTAAATGCATTCTTAGACGTGAAAATAGTTTTCATGTATATTTTTCTATTCCTAACATAACTTTGAAGGGAGGAATCTACTTTTTTTTATCGTCTCTCTAAATTTAAATAGGTAGGCTACTTGGAGATCAAAACTGGCGATATAAATTTGAAGGAACATAATATTCTGAATAGCAACAAATATTTTAACGTAGTTAAAGTCAACCAAAACTATTATCAAGAAACATAGAAGTTAGGATTTATAATATAACAATAATAATTGTGTCGGTTGATATAAAGTTAGGAGCATTGCACATTAAGCAAAAAGCCAGAGGGTTCTAACTTTCGAAGACAACGCTTTAAAAGAGTGAAAGTATTAAACAGTCTCTTTAAGGACAAATTTTCATGCTCAGAACGAGAATCGAAAGCGGGATCTCAAGATTTGTAGTCACGAATGCTGACCGCTGGACCACGAAGCCGTATGTTATCGAATCTGCTTATTATATCGTAATTTTAATAGCATTGATAGATAACATCGCCTGTTGCTTATGCAACTCGCAGAGCCTTGGTGTATCTAAGGTTGCATTGAATGCTACTAGGAAAACAACAGTATTCTATACTGTCATTTCGTATACTATGGTTGTCCATTGCAGCTTTACAACTTAACATTGATAGATAACATCACCTGTTGTATATGCAAGTAGCATAACCTTTATGTATCTAAAGTTGCATTTTTTCTATGAATGCTACCAGGAAAACTACCGTATTCTACACTGCCATTTCATATTCTATGGTATTCTACCTCACTCTTACAACAGTATCTTTTTTCTCATGAATAATCATTTAAGTTCTATTTAATACTTATTTATTTTCCTGATTTCAAAAAATGTTTATTGGAGAAGTGCGTGAACGAGTAATTTGCACGAATATTTTCCAATTGAAATTGTTTAGCATTCTTGTCTCATGACAATCTGTAATGACAGAAAGATTGGTTAAATAAATATCTTTAATTCTCCTTTTAATTTGACTTTGGTAAAATTTTGTGTAAAATTTCGTATATAGGCCCTAGATGTCTTTGATTAAAGTATTAGTCCATTAAGCACACCATTTCATTACTGTTGTAGACAAATGTGAACATATAGGCTACTAGAAGACAAATAGTATATCACACAAAGGAATACTATCATAAACATGCTGCAGACAAGCAGCCAGAAAGTGAACTACGTGCCGTACAAAATACAAAGTACATCAATTGAACGATTAGTATGAGTATGAATTAATTACAACCAGTCGTTTAAATCAACATTTCACATTCAGTTCACCGCACACAGTACCTGTTTCAGTAATTTCTATAATATTAAACATTTTACAGCGTATGATTATTTGAGAAGCTTATTTTATGCAGTTAATTTGCTGTAAAAGTATATTTTAAACTCTTCAAAAGGAACAAACGTATAAAGACAGAACAATGACATGCACAGAGTGTAAGGGAATTGAGTGTTCCTACTTTAAGGGGTGATAGAGAACGGCATTTAGAAAAAAAAAACAATACATACCTGATATCTATTTTCGCATTTAATTTCAGAAAACAAAAAGATCAATGTAATATTTTCTTTACATCGTCTAATTCGTTTAGGGGAAACTGCATTACATAAATACGATACATACGGGTGACGTGAACTGATCAAGTAAAGAGAATAATTGATTGTACGAGTAACAAAGCTGGACTTAGGCTATTTTTCACTAACTTAAGATGTACCTTAGTCGGTATGACTTAATTCTGACAGCAACTACTACGACAGAGAGAGTAAGAGATTTCTATCATCTTATTTACTGTACATGGCTACACAACCTGAACTGAAAATGTGAGTATTGTTAAAGAACTACTGCATAAATAAAAATAGATAAAACATTAATTGCTTCAAATAGCATCATTAATGTAAAGCTCTCAATCCTAATGTTGTCTGAACTTCTTTGAGTTTAAGTAGGACGAATTAATTTCTTGTGCAAAATCCGGTGCTCTCCCGAACATGAAATGATTAATTTCATATTCCAAGGCTATTGCAACAAATTTTATGTTTTGTTTTTTTTCATTGAGACGCCTGTTAGGGACGATTTCTTAGCTGTGTATATGTAGACTTATGTATGTATGTATTTTTTAAGCATTTATTTACATCATGTTCCAATACAATTAAAGTAATACTACATGACTGGTTGATTAGTACAAAAATTTATGCGTACAATTATTTTATATAACATAGCTGCCTCTATATCCATAAGAGATTTGATATATTATAATAAATACGCTAACTTATCCTATTCTACATTACTTCATGTATATATGTATGTATATATGTACAGACACTGAAATAAAATTTGGAGCTCTCTTATTGTATAAGTTTCGCTTACAACACACTGTGCATGTGCAGTAAACAAAAGCCTCTGTATATGTGCTACTTGTGGACAGTCGTGTGAAATTATCTACGTACAGTTGGATTCCCATTACGACTCGCTCCAAACTTCAATTCCGTACGTACGTATGTATGTATGTATGTATGTATGTATGTATGTATGTATGTATGTATGTATGTATGTATGTATGTATGTATGTATGTATGTATGTATGTGTATGTATGTATGTATGTATGTATGTATGTATGTATGTATGTAGCCTATGTATGTATGTGCTTTCAATTGCATATAGACTACACGTTTTTTTCTAACTGAACAGACTTTCGCAGGAAAGGACACAGAAGTTGCTTGACAGCTCAGATGTCGGATTCCATTTTTACATAAAAAAGATCGACAAATTTATCATCTACACATCTACATGTTCGACAAATGTACCGAGTTCCTGTAGAAGTTACTATTCGTACAAGGTCAGATGACGGTGGTAAGCAGAACTGTTTTCATTACACATGACAAAATAAAAATGAAGAAGTGTGACTTATGTACTATGAACAAGTGTATTTAGATATGATTTTTAACAGGAGTTAATTCATCTGTTCATCAGGATAAACATGTTACATATTGTTAATGAAGAAATACAAACTCGGACAGTCCGATAAGCCTAAGTTCAATATATTCAATACGTGACTGTCCTGTTAATTTACCGAAACACTTCATGTCTAATCCGTACACATGCCATAAAAGTTACGTAATTTTCGCTCTCTAGTAAAGGAGGACAGAGCATAACAATATATACAGTGCGGCAAACTAAATTCGAATTCGCTGAAGTTTTACCTTTCCATGCCTGAGACCGGAGTTCGAACTCCAAGTGAAATGTATGGTAGAAAAAGATGATGTTTCAGTAAGTAAGATTTCTCGGTCAACTGCAGTTTCTCTTGTCGGAATTTCATTATTTTCTATCCACTATCATCCATAAAAGGAAATAAATGTACAAATTTATAGCCTTTTAACACAAGAATAAAAAGAACAGATATACGTAACACTTTGACCTACCAATCCAGGATTTGGATTTGGTTCAATACGTCTTGAAATAAGTTGCGCATGCGCATCTTTAGTAGTATCTGGGATGCAGACTATTTTCATTGGACTCAATTAACGAAGTTATAAGTGTTACAATATGTTGATGTAATCTAGTGTGTTAATTATTTCAGCTATCATCATTTTATGCTTCTATTTGATTTATTTTCTTTTCTATAAGTATAGGGATACTCATATTTGCTTATTGTCCTTCAGTTAGTAAGTCAACTATATATTCATCTCAAAACCGCCATTGGATTGGGAAAGCGGGATATCTGCATTCGTGTCTTCAAAGTTATAAAGCGATATAGACTACAATATACGCCCTACATCTAATGTACGAGTTTTATCACTAACGTGTACGAACATTTATTTTCTTTTGTTATTCATGATATAAACATTTTCGCATACATCATGTATTACATTTTGCATTTACATTTTTTAGACACTATTTGGAAAAGTCAGTGAATTCTTCAGTGGAACACAGACTTTTTTTTTTCCTCATACCCCTCTCTCCCCACCACGTGAGAACTCGTAGTAGTCTCCACAACACTTTGCTTTTAAACCAGGTGCTGCCCTCTCACGCCAAGTATGCGAACCACGACGAATTCCATCCATTCCATTATTGGAAGATTCCTAGTCGAATAAGTTGACTCGCCTGGTCAAATGTGCATTTTAGTTATGTAACAAATTGATGTACTTATTTATGTGTTTCATGTTAAATACTAATATGATTTTAAGTTTCCTAAAATTGTAAACGTTTTATTGCAACTTTAACATATGTGTATGAATGCAAGCTTGGTGCGTAGATACCGAAGTCCATACTGCATTCCATGCGAAAGAAGAGTTCTACAGAACTTATACTCGAATCAAAGATTTGCTCGTATTTAATACCAATACGATCACCGGGTTAACTAAGGGCAAGAGGGCCATAAGAGGGTTATAGCTCTCTGCTCAGGGGTAAGGGAGTTGCACTCGGTCGTGAGTTCGAGTCCTGTTTGGACTAATTGCATGGTTGAATTTTACCAGGTTTCTCTTCAACTACAGGCCTAAAGCGAATGTAAGGTAATCAAATCCTTGGTCTAATGTTGCCAAAATGTTATCTCGCTATCACCAATCCCACCGATGCTAGGTAACTTCGCAATCAGGTTTGCCAGATTTTCTCACCAGGAATCCAGGACAGGTGATGATACTGCGTACCTCAACGTGACTACACATTTGAATTAATTCAATTGGCAATACAACTGGTTTTATTCGTTTTATAGATTTCAATTAATTACGTAGGACCTGCTTAAACTTTTAATTTTGTCAAGTTTTTCCTAGATTATGAAATTTCCTTTGGATTATTAATAACGTCTGGAAAAATAATGTCACATTACAGCCTGGCCTATACAGAAAAAAAGCATGATACAGTATTTAAATCCTTTGAATAATAAATCAACTTCCAAAAGAATAAAGATACTGTTTAATATCTAATACATGCTGTAGTATAATCGTTTTTATTTAATCCAACCCGATAGGAGAGGACAGGCGATGTTGACGACGTTGAACATAGGTTGGACAGGTTCTTGAAAAAATTATTAAGGAATTTTAACCCTTAAATTCGCAAAGTATCCTATAGGATACAACAAGTTAATAGGCTATATGCTATAATTACTAAGATTTATTTCAAATCATCCGTCCTCAAGTGAGGTTGACCACTGGGATCCGGAATTAACAAACATAAAAGATAAAGAGAAATGAAACGAGGAAAATAATGATTGGATTTGTACATTAAAACAAAAAATTTACGTGTTAACATACAGATGAATAGAACAATAGAAAAAAAATTGGTAGGAATTTTTTTTTGTTATTATCTATACTAATAATAAATCTGTAGCCGAAATTTTTCTGGTAATTTTCGATTTTCCAAAAATAATTGGTCCTAACATATACAATTAACCATCCTGAAACCGAAAATCGCTTTTTTGAATTTTTTGTTTGTATGTATGTCTGTCTCTGTCTGTATGTTTGTTACCTTTTCACGCGATAATGGCTGAACGGATTTCGATGAAAATTGGAATATAAATTAAGTTCGTTGTAACTTAGATTTTAGGCTATATGGCATTCAAAATACATTATTTAAAAGGGGGGTTATAAGGGGGCCTGAATTAAATAAATCGAAATATCTCACTTATTATTGATTTTTGTGAAAAATGTTACATAACAAAAGTCTCTTTAAAAATAATTTCCGATAAGTTTTATTCCTTGAAAAATTTTGATAGGACTGATATTTAATGAGATAAATGAGTTTCAAAATTAAAACAACTGCCATCTAAGGCCGTGTAATGAATTAAAAAACAAATGACTTCGTCTATAAGGGGCCTTGGACAGCAACAATCGAAAGCTATGAAAGATAGCCTACAGATAATGTTTCTGTGTTTGTATGAAGTAATATCAGAAGCTAAATTAACCGATTTGTATAATTAATTATTAATTCACCATTGGAAAGTGTAGTTTCTCTAGATGGACATAATGCTATAATGTTATTACAGTAACTTCTGAGTGAATCGAGGACAGGTAAGATTAAAATAGCTTCTTATGCACAGAAAACTTGATAGGCTATTCTGTACATTCGTTTCCTGTATTTCCTAAAATAATTTTTATGACCAAATGAGTGGTCTCTGGATCAAAATGATCGCATTTTAATTATGCAAATACAATTTAAATTAAGTAACATAATAAACGATTTATCCTTATATCAAACACGAATGTTCCCTGGATCAAATGTCCTATTTTAATTATGTAATTACTTTATATTTATTTCTAACGGGTGCAGCGGAGCGCACGGGTACGGCTAGTATAATATAATTTAAGTTATTTGAAGGGTTCAGAACCACAGTGGGCCAAGCGCCATTTACTGAATACGTAGAAAACAAGGGTTAAAATTAAGTTATTACCATAATTCAATGGAAACCTATAAGAAGTAAAATAAAATATACACATTAAATCTAAATGATGTCAATCTTCATTAAACTATGGTTGCATGTAATAAAAATTAAGAAACAGGTTAAAGGAATTGTCATTGCACCAAATGAGTGTCTCTGGACCAAAATAATCGCATTTTAATTATTTTGATGCTGTTTAAATTAAGTAACATATTAAACGATTTATCCTTCTATCAAACACGAATGTTCCCTGGATCAAATGTCCTATTTTAATTATGTAATTACTTTATAATTATTTCTAACGGGTGCAGCGGAGCGCACGGGTACGGCTAGTTATTATTATAAAACACTTACAAAGAGTTTTTATTCAGTCAAAGAATTCTTAAATTAGGAAAATTAAAATTTCACAACACTATAATATTGTACAACATATAAAATATGAACATTGCGATAGTTGTTTTCTTTACAGTCCGACAAGTTTTAATAAACTAATGTGAGAAATGAAGTTTTGCCAATTTAAGGGTTAAAATAATTGTATGTATTTTTTATTTTATTACTGTATTATTATTATTATTATTATTATTATTATTATTATTATTATTATTATTATTATTATTTTTAGAAAATGCTGAAGCAGTTAGGCTACACATTAAATGAGAAAGATCTCTTCCATCGAACTAGAGTTAGGAAATGATCCCAGGATGGAGGTAGCATTCCCTCGCTGAACCGCTATTCCAATGCGTTGACGAAGGAAATTGATACATCTAGGATCGCCGGTACGGGACAGTAGGCGTGTACCAATTTGGGTCAGTAGATCTTTAGCGTCTCTACACCACGGACCAAAGGTCTCAACTGCAAACGCGACGAATAATTTTATATATTTCTTCTTCTGCAAATACACAGTTTTGGGTTGTTTCTCGACTGTGAACTACAAATGGAATTGGTCCGCCCAACGTCGGTGAGGTCTGCCTAAATCTCTTCGGCATCGTGAATGGTAATACAAAAGTCTCTTTGGTAAACGATTTTCAGGCATCCTAAGAAGATGGTTTCTCCATTTTATAATTTTATACGAATGAGCAAAAAATTGCATTTTTCTAATTTTTTTTTGACATTCTGGGACAAATATAATTCAATCCAGGACACAGGACATACCATTAAAATCCACAACAATTCTGGGAAATCCTGGACGTCTGGCAACCCTGCTCGCAATTGATATAGCGTCGCTAAATAATGCAATTTATATGTCTCTTAAAATTGAAGAATATTAACTTCAGTTAATAGAGCACTGCAATGAAAATTTTTCCCTCGTCTTAACCTCCTGAGTCCTGAGACATTTGTTGCTTTAGTTTTAAAATTCAGCATAATTCTACACTTTAAAAAAAAGTCACTGACATGAGGAGAAATGCTGGAAAAAATTCTGCAGATTACAGTTAGGGCACAAATGCAGGTGTATTATACTATACTTCGGGACTCTGCACATCTTATATCATAATTAGGGGGCGGATGTTGATGACCTAAAAATCTACTTAAAATGATCATTAAAATGCCCTTAATCTAATGGAAAAATGACGTAAAATGAAAAGAAAGTGACATTTCAATATTATTCACCGTACTCGCACCACAACTTCTTAAAAATGAGTCACCTTGTTTCAATGACTGTCCTGCAAATCTCGGAGAAAGGAGGCAACTTCCTGAAACTTGGCTAAGAAAAAGGAAAAGAGCAATGCAAAAAAATGAAGGTTTTAAGGGAAAGCTATACATTTTAATGAGAGTTTACAATGTGTTTCAATCAGTTGTGGTCCATGTCGGTGCCTTCATTCTCCATCTTCTCCTCCTGCGCTTCACTTTTGTTACCAGATCTTTTAGTTGAGGGAGTGTGAATGACATAACAAATTGTGGGCGCAGCGTGCATTCTTGCAATTTTTGTGTTAAAAATACTGTCTACTACAGTAGACATCCCTTCCGAACCAAGTTGAGGACACAACGTCCTTTCCAGGACATGGTGAAAGTTTCCTCCCTTCCAAACAAATTCTAAAGACACCCTCGTACCGGCAAAAGAACAGTAGCGGTCAAAGTCCTCACTTAAACCAGGACTGCTCAAACTAAGCTGCTGTCAAGCAGTTTATATTACTTCCGTTGTGTGAAGTGAAATCTTCAGTGGAATGAGGGATGGACTTTTGAGTCTGTTGCAAACTATAAAACTCAAACTTCACTGTTATTCACTCATTCAGTAGGTAATTACTACTGACCTATTTGGCTAGAAAATGATTTAACAGACCTATCGGCATTCAAAATGATCTAAAAGTTCTTCAAAGTATTAAAAATGACCAACAAATGCCGAAAAAATATAAAAAATGACCTATTAGTTCAAAAACGTCAAAAAAGCAAAACATGAAATATAAAAAATTACGTTTTTACGTTGATATTAACATAGAAAGGATTTCTATATTAATAGGCATCGTCCTAATGTGAAAAATAAGAAGATGACTTTTCATCAACATCCGCCCTCTAATCATAATCATGTGTGCAGTACAGTTTAGTATACTATACTCTCAGGACTCAGGAGGGTATTGTTGGAGGTTCCGCATTCGAGGGTGTTTCGAGCGAAGAGCGCACTAAACCACGTTGACGAGCGAACTATGCTCGCGTGGAAGAAGATTCGCAGTGAGGAACAGGAAGTCGTTTAAATTTTTACTCGAAATCGCATATACGAGCTACAGTGCTCTTTACTGTGATCTAATGAGTTAGATATGTTCTATGGGATAAAGAAAGATAAAATAATAAAACAATAATTATGTTCGTTTTAACTTACCATTCTACACGTATTTACTTTATTTTATGCTCAATTTTACTTTCTTCTGATATTTCAAATTTAATACTGTATCAACGAAAATTAATTGTACATGTTTCATCTTATATACTACACAAAACTAAAATAATTTGTATATTAAATTATGTCTTTGCATCAAAAATAGAACTAATACAAGAATAAGTACCATATTAAATTGTCTTTGGTTCGAAAATACAAATACTAATACATGAATAATAACAGAGAGCAACGAAATTAAATGTTATTTTTATGGTCGTTCTGTAACAAATTTTTCCCACATATCACTTTTAAGGTATAATGGCTTGCTGAATTTGTATTCGTGGCTTAAAAGTTTAGCCTCCACACCTGTCTAGTTTCCCCATCTATGTTTACTGGGGGTAACAGTCACGAGTGTGTTTTGCTCGTCTCGAGCATCACTTGCTCAAAGTCTAGTGAAAGCATTAAAGCCTTTTACACCCGCAGTATCTAGCGATTTACATGACCACTTTTTCACGCGAAATTAAATAGTAAATGTAGGGCCTTACTGTGCAGCTTTTGCAACACTAAATTCCATGTTGTTCGTAATCCGTAATGTATTCTGAATTGAAATACGATAGTACTGGTGATAGCGAGATTGTATTTGGCGAGATGAGGCCGAGAATTCGCCAAATATTACCTGATATTCGCCTTAAGGTTGGAAAAATCTCGAAAAAAAACCCAACTAGGTATTAATTAGCTCAAGCGGAAATCGAACCCAAGCGCAGCTCCGGATTACACATACATACATACATTACATACATACATACATACATACATACATACATACATACATACATACATACATACATACATACATACATACATACATACATACATACATACATACATACATACATACATACATACATACATACATACATACTCATTCACTGAATAATTTTCCTTGTTCAGAAAAAAGTATATTCCATTATTTAGTACCACAAATGTTGTTAAACATTATCTTCTTCCTTTAAGTGCGAAGTCTTATCGACCCTTTCATCTCTTTCGGAAATGTGTCGCAGTTAATAACCTTTCACAAATAGCACAGTACAGTCTATGAACTGCTGCCAGGGAGTCAAAAGGAGGATAGCGATGGCAAAGGAATCTTTTAACAGAAAAAGGAGCATCTTCTGCGAACTTCTGAAAAAAAAAAAGAACTAAGGAAGAGACTAGTGAAGTGCTTTCTATGGAGTGTGGCATTGTATCGGGCAGAAAGATGGACATTGCAACGAAGTGAAGAGAAGCGAATAGAAGCATATGAAATGTGAATATGGAGAAGGACGGAGCGTGTGACATGGACAGACAGAATAAGAAATGAAGCTGTGTTGGAAAAAGTGGGTGAAGAAAGAATGATGTTGAAACTGATCAGAAAGAGAAAAGGGAATTGGTTGGGTAACTGGCTGAGAAGAAACTGTCTATTGAAGGATGCACTGGAAGGAATAGTGAACGGAAGAAGAATTCCGGGCAGAAGAAGATATCAGATGATACACGACATTAAGATACGAGTATATGCGGAAACTGAGGAAGGCAGAAAATAGGAAAGACTGGAGAATACTTGGTTTGTAGTGAAAGACTTGCCATTTGACAGAACATTATGTATATAGGACTATGTATACTATACTGTACTTCCTATACAAGTGGCAACCAGGAGGCTACCATTTCAGAGAAGAAGCATGTACAGCAGACAATGGAGATTGACCTATTTCTAAAACCAAACTTGGTCTCTCTTGCTAGTATGCACATTACCACTTGAGTGATATAGGCCTACAAGTAAAATCTAAGGCCCGTATTCATAGACATTTTTATCGCGGGCTTTCGGTGGATTATCAGCGTTTTTCGTATTCATAAACCAGTGTTAGCGATAGGATATGATTTGAATTCTGTACTAGTAACCAGTGGATAGCCGGGGTTAGCTTAGTACGCTCGTAGCGCGTGCTACGAAATGTCTATGAATACCACCCTAATTGATTAATCATAATCATCAGATCACTCTTATCAATCTGTATCGCTGTGCGAAATTTCTGGGATTTTGCACCTTCTCGTAAATGTAAAAATATCCAAAGTTTTGGACCTATATACTCGTATATCGGCTTCATCAAGGGAAGGGGAATAGTTGAACCCGTTACTAAAATGAATAGATTCGATTTCCTTCACCTTCCCTGATGACAAAATTGAAACGTAGCTCTGAACGGAGATTTCTGCAAAAACCTAAAAATCTCGCACCATGCTGAGCACTGTGGAGGTCTCAAGTTATGATTAATCTACATCGTCGTTCGTCTTTTACTATATTCTAGCCCTAACAGAGCAATAATTACGCAACAGTTAATAAGAGAACAAAATATAGGCCTATTAGTCATTTCTTGCCCATGACAAAATCCAATTTCGCCAATTCTCATTGTGCCCTGCCATCCTAACATCGGAGGTAATGGGTTTCCTCATCGGTACCCCTATCTCAGAAACATTACTTCATACCACCGGACTATTTATTTTCAAAATATTATTTCGTACCGCCAGATTAAAAATTGAGGAAGATTTTCATCGAACAAACCAATAATTTCTTCGCTTAACGATGATTATAAAATATAAACATTATTCAGCATAGGATTATCACACTTGATATGAATAAACTAATTGCAAAACGGGATTGAATAGGAGAAATCAATATGCACAAAAGCATGTCTCATTTGTCCGTGTCTTGTTATAAGCTATATGAAGTAGACAAATCATGCAAGGACCTGTCAGACAGGAATATGGAAACAATCGCCTTACAAATCTAGCTTTCAGGTAAAGCTCCCTGTGGAGCAGACTTGAATAATTTCAAGGGAAAAATTGTTCCGGGGCCGGGTATCGATCCCGGGACCTCTGCCTGAACGCACCAGCGCTCTACCGACTGAGCTACCCAGGAATTCCACCCGACACCGTCTCAACTTTTCCCCTCATATCCACACACCTCCAGTGGGCTGACGAGATGCCAGAAACCCACATCGAGTGCACACAAATTCTGTGTGACTTGAAATTGTGATTTTCTGTTATTCAATCGTCTTACAGTTCCTTTCCTTCAACATGAAATCTCTAACAGCTAAATTTAAAAAAGTATACATTTCCTGTTAATCTGATTTTATCCATCAAACAAGTAAGAACTATAGCATTCTATATTTAATTATAATAGATAAAAAAGACATTTCAAATATAGATATCAATTAGCAACATTGAAGTCCTGACCTTCCTGGAACATGACCAAACCTTTAGTAAAATTTATGTTAATTTCTTATTTATTTACGTCGAAAAAACAATGTAAATATCAACCTTAATGAGGATTATAAGAGTCGTGAATTCTGCATTTAAATATTCTTTAGTAATAAAAATATAAACTAGACACAATTGAAGGTTTAGAGAACATGAGAAAGACCACTGTTGGTAAATGAAAGCGAAGCACAGATCATTAGAAATATGATCAGCAGAATTTACGGCAGAGAATAGGTGCATGAGAAAATCCTCCCGAGTTCTCATTTTAGAAAAAGCGAAATTTAGTATTCTAGAAAAATTAAGAATGCCACTAGTATTATAATTTATTCAAAATTACAAATTAAATTGAAAATATCACACCCAGAGGACGGAGAACGATATAAATTCTAAAATAACTTGCAAGATACGTACCAAAGCGAATGAGAAGTTTTATACGACCAAACAAATAATGACTTGAAGTCGTAATAGGTAGTCAGAGACGGCTGTGGGTAGCTTAAGATGTGAAAGAATAACGATGAACGCATCAGAGCACAAATTAGGTTTCAAAAGTATCAAAGTTTTAGAACGAATGCTTCATGCTTAACATTGTCAACACTGTTAATTTATAGAGTTTATACAGTGCGATCGAAAAGTCCCTCCGCAGCTCTATTAGTTGTAATAACCCTACAATACAACCCTGTCGAAAGTTGGCACTACCCCAGTCATTCCGGTTTGACAACCTCACACTCCCAGTCCATCTTAAAATATGCTTAGCGGCCAGTGCTGCCACTTGAATTTTATACCATATACACTTGAATTCTCTGGCTAGTAGATTCTCGGCTACACAATCACTGCGGAGAGACTTCTCGATCGTACTGTATAATATATAGACCTATTTGGTTGGCCTGGAAGTGTACCATTTCTTCGAATCAGTGGCGTTCAAATATAGAAAAAACAAAATGTATGACAGTTGATAAATATGACTAGGCTAGGAAAGACAAATAGTTGCTATAGCTACTTATCATTTGAACCAAAATTCTTAGGTTCAAACCCGTTCGAAAACGACGGTTTCTAACGTTGTATAAAAATACTTACCATGTTTCTCTTCGAAAGAGAGGCCTTCATCGTAGACTAGTGAAATCAAAAGAACTCCGTATATGAAATTTATGGTTCCATGCAACATTTACTCGTATTGATCATTTCTTTGCCATGTGAAAATTACACTTTGCTAGCCTTCAGATTATCATCAGGAGAAATAAATTCCTCATCTAGCCTACAAGTTCCCACCTCAAAAATGAAATTGTTGTGTAAACTGTCCGACTTATGTGTTCTGTGGAGGTATTGACAATATCTCAAGGCGTCGGCATCTAGCTAATCACTTTTTATTTTAATCAAAGAAAGATTCGTGCTCCGATAGATTTTTAGTGGGTTAACAACGCTGTACCAACTACTAGTTTATTGTATCGTCGACGGAATTGGTGATAGCGACATGGTATCTGGCGAGATGAGACGGAGGATGTCATATGATTACCTGATATTTGCCTTACAGTTAGGGAAAACCAGGTAATCAATCTAAGCGGAAATCAAACTTACGCCCAATGGAGTTCCTGATCAGCAAGTAAACACGCCTACCGCCAGAGCAACGCCGATGGCCTGCCCCAAAAGAGAAACATAAATGTGGTACTTTTACAAAGTAGTCAATGACATAGTCTCTCTTTAATCTATGTGGAAATAACAAAATATTTTAAATGAGTCCAAACTTCTTCCCAACTTCCTATATCAACGAACATCTTTCGATGATTTATTAATTCATTTCCAGAACATTTTTAGGTTCCCGACAGCTTCCACGAATGTGTCAACTCAACAGAAAAAAAGTATTTGATCAGTGAAACTAACCCGTATAGGTCTCGCATATGTATCTGTCAGGTATAATAATAGCGACTGGCACCTGAGCCTAATCGAGTCAAACGGTGGATGCACGCGCGGCAGTGAACCGTTCGGTAATGTGCAACAACAAAGAGGTCCACCTCGAACATATCCTGCGACTGACGTGTGTGATGCACTGTATTGACGGTCTCCCAACTCACGAGTATTTGGCTGTCATTTGACAAGTTCGGAAGCAAATAACACACATGTTTTGATATATAGGAACATTCCTAAATACACAGTGATTATTTATTTATTATTTTCTCTCTCCAAGTTTCCTTAATTTCCTTCCCTCTTTGTCTCTTTCTTTACTTTTCTTTTTTGTCAGTTTGCGTTGTTATGAAAATACCCGCAGTGACACCTGCCTTCTCAATTCAGATGTTGGCACGAAGAGTCATCTGTTTACAAGAAATAGAACTTGGTAGGGCGATGAAGAGCTGACCGGTAATTTTTCCAATTTGTTTCCTAAGAATCTCTCAATCTTTTACGTGTAGTAAATCTATCTACAGCATTACTTCTATTCCCTTCCGAAGAAAGTGTATAAGGATTTTTTGTAAGTCTTTAAAATTCCGCCTATCTTAACCGGATTTTATCAGCAAACTTCAGTGGCAAGTATGATCATTAAGACCCGGTTTTATAAATACGGTTAATCTAAAGATTATGTTAAACCTAAGTTAAACCAAACCATGAGTTTAACTCAACGTGCCATATTACAGAGTCTCGGTTAAGTTAAACCGTAGGGGAATACGATTGGTATTACTACTAGGAAAGAAAAGAAGAATATCGCAACTGTTTAATTACATTATTGATTTAAAATAGCCGACGCTCGTGGAGAATCTTCATTAAGAAACATCTTTGTTCTTAGATATCAGAGAGAGTATCATAAAAAAACCTAAAGAGGACTAATACCGCGTACTTCAGTATGCTTGTTAGACTTAACCTCAAATAGTTTCTTAACGCTGGCTATCAACGTTATACTCCCAAACACATTGCAACCAAACTAAACTTTGCATGACCATCCGTAACGTAACTCCATACAGAATCAACTGAGTAATGAAGTAATAATATTACAGTGCGTATTTTATGTGTTGTATAGATTATGAAACAGAATTCAGTCAAACAATAAAATTATTTTTACGAGTCTAGTAAATTAGGTAATATTATTAGTGTCTTTATAAATCAGGCCCTATAGTAAATCTTACCAAGAGACTGTCTGCCACACACAGTACAATGCGCAATAAGTTTATAGTAGATTTACGGACACCTTCGAAATCTTCCATCGTTTTCAGTATGTCTACTACCAGAGGGAAAATAGCGCAGCGCAACTAGTAACTGATGCAGAGATTCAACAGAATGTTTTAAAAAAAATTCATTATATTTTTCCTATTAAATATTTTAAAATAAATTGTAGCCACCAGATACTTTGACAGTCGCTTGCTTAAAGTTTATACACTTAGGAGTGTGTGAAAATTTTTTATGAAAATCCATGCAATCATTGATGAGATATGACTGTTTAATTACAAAAGTCAGTCTAGCTTTGGTTCATATTACCCGGTCCCCTTACTCTCTTTGTGATCATAACAGGCTTTCAAAAGTATTTATTATTATTATTATTATTATTATTATTATTATTATTATTATTATTATCATCATCATCATCATCATCATCATCATCATCATCATCATCATCACCATTGCTAATGTTTTTGTTATAATGTCTTTGTGCTGAACTGTAATTAGCCACGGCTGTTATACAGCACATTAAATATAAGTATATAAATAAATAAATAATAATAATTATTATTAACTTATTATTATCATCATAATCATCATCATAATTATGTTACAAAATCAATAACGAGAACCAAAAATAAATGTAAAATTAATTCAAAAAGATTTCTGAAATTTGTTCATTAAAAATAAACAATAATTTGAATAAAATGTGTTAAATAGTCATGTACTGTATTAATAATGTCCAGTCTTAGAAAGACGTAATATGTAAACAGAATTTTTTTGCAAACAGAAATGAACGAGGTGAATATCTTGCCTGTCTTGCTACGTCCTTCCACGTCGATACAATTCTGATTGAGGACTATTGATTTCCTCGCTCGAAACCAGCCTGGGGCTTATGGCTTGCTATTCCAGGTGAACACTGTAACTCAACCTCACAGTGGCGCTTTCCAGACTTGATTCCATCAATACTCGGATTCCTTTTTTTCCCCCAAATAATGAGAAAAGAATGTATCATAAAATTATGTTTTCAGGGTTCAAGATAATGCTTCTTCGAGAACAATCTTAATAATAAAATAACTACTTATTGTTTTTTAAGTGGTTAACGTATTAAATTTGTCATTGAATCCAGGCGAGGGTGATGATTCGAACATTGAGTATACTGAGGATCACGTAAGAGTAATTCCTAGAAGACTAATTTGGCCATCTCTTCAGTGTTGCCAACTAATACTAGATATCACCAAAAGAGGATAAAATCGCACAATGCCATGTATAATAATAATAATAATAATAATAATAATAATAATAATAATAATAATAATACAGTATTAACAATAACGATGTCTTGCTTATTTACCACATCTCATCTTTATGTTGGGGAGGTGTTTTCTAAAAGGTTCAATAATTTGTGAAAGCGTATATTTTTCTTCTGGACCTCTCGCACATTATGTTATAGTTAGTAGATTAGTGTATGATCTAATATTAAAATGTATTTTGTCTGACAATATGAAATTCATTACTTTGATTATACAGTTTACGAATCACGAGACCTAACCTAAAAATGTATTTTGTTTGATCACGTGAAATGGTTAGTATAAATTCCGAAAACGAATGCCACTTTGAAATGTATGTTTTAGAATATTTACTCCATTATTATATTAAAAGTCTAAACACGAAATAAATTAATTAAAATGTGAAATGGTATTTCTATCGACTACTCTATCGGTATCACACGAAATATGTTATATTTATTTACACTGACTCTAATGTTGAAATTGTAACCACAACACAAAGCAACACACGCAATAACTATTACGTATGTTCAAATTTCACTAGCTTCCAGTAATGTGGTCAGAAATATAGAACAATTTGAATTTTCAGAATTTAAACTACAAACAACTTGTGTCATTGCTGCCAACATAACAGTTATAAAATCACTACCAGTTGTAGTATTTCTCAGTACCGAAATTCGAAACGAAGTTGGCAAAAGAAAATTCAACCTGCAAACTAGAAAATCACCATAATCCACTAGCAATGGTTAGGTTTCACCCTTGGGGTATTAAGTAAGCTGACCCGAACTATATATAGAATGTCAATGAACAATACCAAAATATTTTTACTGAGTATATGCATGCACATTTTAGGCATTTTTAGTGCATATAAATCCGATGTCTAGTCATCAGGGATTATAGGTAGCCATAGATTATATCTTTAGCGTCATGGTCATGCCTAGGACTCGCGTTACGGAATGATCACTGGTTCGTGTCCTCGAGGGGAAGAAATTTTCTGATGACATTTCGGCCAGTAGGGGGACCGACGCCCACCCAGCATCGCGATGAAATTAGAGAGCTACAATAGATAGCGAAATCCGGTTTCGAAAATCAGATATAACGGATGGGGGGGATCACCACGTTGACCACACGATACCTATGTTATGGTTGGATGATCGATCACCTCTGCTGAGGCATGTGGAGGTGAGGCCAGCAGCCCCTGATAGGCTTGGCCCTTCATTGTCTGTCGCGCCACAGATTTTATTATTATTATTATTATTATTATTATTATTATTATTATTATTATTATTATTATAAATCTGGAAGGTTCAGACAGGATTGATTGGTAGGATCATCTGAATAATTCATATGCGCGGTTTCTTTAATTTTCTGTTGATGTTTCAATGAGTAGGCAGGCTACTCCTTCTTACCCCTCTTTCTCTCTTTTACATCAGTAAGTACAGCTGTCAAAAAAAAAAAGTGGCCGCACTCGTGAACAGCGAATATTTTCAAAGTCCACTTCGGGTCGCGGCGATGTTACACGATGCATGTGCTTGTACAAGCAGTTAAGGAACTATGAAAGTGTTCCATATCTACGCCTCGTAGACCAGCGGTAGAGTGCTTGTTTAATGATTCAAAGGTCGTGGGTTCGGGCCTTCTTCAAGTTTTCATTTTATTTTTTAATCTTTCTTTAGCGATGTAAATTATATTCAAATTATCATTTATATCCAGTTATCGTTCTTTATGGATATCACGTTATTTATATTTTGTTATCGTTCTTTAGAGATATGAATAAAATTCAGGTCATCATTTGTATTCTGTTATCGTATTATAACGATATGAATAACAATTATTATTGTATTTCCAATGGGGGTTAGCCGTATTTTACATATGTATGTTAGGGCTATAGTTTTATACACAAAAAAGATAAGCATAAAGAGAAATGGAAAAGAAAATTAAATTAGCTTACGCGATGTAAACAAAACATAAACAATCCGTAAATTAGGCATTGCGATTGCAAAACAAATATCAGGTATCAATTTGTAACATACAAAAACATTAACAACACACATACGTAACACTTCTATAACACAAATATGCAGCTTTCCGTACCATACATCATAAATTAATACACAATAGTCACACAAACACAATCAAACTATAATTACGACATTGCGACGACATCAAGCATCCCATAACTGACTCACATACATAACAAATCAAGCATCCGTTACAACACATACACTTCAACATAGTAACCACACTTTTAAAAGTTACAAATTTGGCTCCAAGAAGAATAAATAGGACTGTGTTACTAATTACTATTCTTCTACAATTTCTTAAATACATCTGTAATAAATCTGTGAAATTCCGATATGAATAATATTCACGTTTTTTATATTGTTATCGTTCTTTAGCTATTTAAATAATATTCGAGTTATCATTTATATTCTGTTTTCCTTCATTAGCATTATAAAACAGTATTCAAGTTATTTATATTGTTATTGTTCTTTTGCAATATATTAATTAAACAAACAGATATTTATAATTTATATTCTGTTATCGTTCTTTAGTGATACTGTATAAATAATATTCAAGTTATTTATATTGTAATCGTTCTTTAGCGATATAAATAACATAAATTTAATATTAGGTTTGGAAAAATCCAGTTGCATAATACTGCTATTAGTTTTTCTTTTTGTATTATTACATTATACTATCTTGAACCACAATAAAATGAAAAGGAGTAACGAGGAATTGAACCTGAGATGTTGACATCTAAATTCCGACGTTCGTCCGCTGAGCTACGAGAGCAAAAGTGTGGAAACATTTTTGGAAAAATTGGCCCAATCACACTCTAAGATCTTCTGATGATTCGTAGAAGCTAGTCCAGGATGCGGGGGGCAAAGGCTAATTGAGATTTCCCGGTCTCTGACCGGGTCAAACATCCTGATAGAATTAATATTTAACCCTTGCCGTGACTTTCGGTGAAGTCCGGAGGGCCCAATTAGTCAAATCCACTCTCCTATCTCCACGCTTGGGCCCCTTGGAATTTAATAAGATGCGAAAGAGATAGTGGTGTGCGGAAAGCAACGGGATGTTACCGCATTTAGGCCTATCCTTCCCAAGAAAACTGCAAACATGAACAAAGGAAGCTTTTAATAGAAGAAGAAGGATCTTCTGCGGACCTCTGGAAAAAGAACTAAAGAAGAGACTAGTGAAGTGCTTTGTGTGGAGTGTGGCATTGTATGGGGAAAGAACATGGACATTACGACGAAATGAAGAGAAACGAATTGAAGCATTTGAAATGTGGATGTGGAGAAGAACGGTGCGTGTAAACTGGACAGGTAGAATAAGAAATAAAATTGTGTTTGAAAAAGTGAGTGAAGAAAGAATGATGCTGAAACTGATTAGAAAGAGAAAAAGGAATTGGTTGGGTCTCTGGTTGAAAAGAATAATAGACGACATTAGGATATGTGGATCATATGCGGAGACTAAGAGGAAGGCAGAAAATAGGAAAGATTGGAGATTGCTGGGTTTGCAATGTAAGACCTGCCCATGGACAGAACATTTATGTATGTTCAGAATGCCTGGAATATCGTGTCTAAGAACAGTCGCTATTTGCGAAGACTAGTCAATTCCATGCCCACTCGACTGCAAGATGATCGAGATAAGAGGAAGATAGACTAAATATTGAATTGTGGCTTTTTGTTTTGTTTTTTGAACGCTTAATTGTTTGAATGTTTTAAGGCCGACGCCAGTAAATTTGTTATGTTTATGCCACGAAAGATATTTTATTGAGAATAAAATCTTTTTTCTTTCCATTTGCAGCCACAATATCATAATGATAATGATAAAGTCATGGCATAATATATTAATGAACCTGATGTTAATTACTAAAATAATCATAAAAGAGAAAGGAGCCATTATGTCTAGTTTGTCTCTCTCAAAAACAGAACAAAAAAGGACATAAAAAGCACGAGGTTGTAGTCGAACGCAGGACCTCATGAATAAGAGGCCTGAACGCTACCATTATGCTATCGAATAACACACAGTATACTTCAATTATAACTGTAGATATCAGGCAACGTGGTCCAACAACATGTAACATCGCCTGTCTCCGAATTGTAGCGAAGATACCCGAAGGGAACTTTGATACAGGAGAGCGGCCACTTTTTCTTTTGACAGCTGTACATAACATCTTTTTTTTTTTTGGCAACCAGTTTCAATTGTGCACATACAATCTTATTTTTCTCTTTAATTAACGCATGATTATGTTTCGTTTTGTTGCTACTTTTTTTTTATTTCGTCACTCCAAATACAGTAGAGCATCGATTAACCGAATACCGATCAACCGAAACATCGGTTAACCGAAAATTTGAATTTGCGCGCGCGTCATGTAGAATTTTCTCTAGCGCTGTTTGCGAGATTTAGCGGCAAAAAATGATTCTCAACTCTGAAAAAAAAAAAAAAAAAAAAAAAAAAAAAAAAAAAAAAAAAAAAAAAAAAAAAGAGAGAGAGACTTTTTTTCCTAAACTGTAGGCCTACTTTAATGGCCGTTTTGAACTTGTCAAACTAGGTTAGTCAGTTTTCTGTGTTATTTTATAAAACGTGTGATACAAAATATATAAGTTACTGTATGTGCAGTTTTGTGTTTAATATCAGTGTTTCTTTGTTTCATACTGCTCCTATATCACCGGCACAATTTAATTTCGTAAATGATCGGTTATTCGAAAAAATCAATTATCCGAACACCCCCATCCCCAATTGTTTCGGAAAATCGATGCTCTAGTGTAAAATCATTTATATATGAAGCGCGTTTATCACACAAGATGGTAAGACTATACTGTATTAAATCGCTCTATTATTGCACCCATTTTTACGTAATATTAATATTCGCTATACCGAATTTATTACATTAAAGGTAGGGAATTTAGATTTAGACTGCATTAAGAATGACCGGGCCAGTCTAGTAAATCACACTGTGAGCTCCTTGTATGCTTCTGAATTCCTATCACTGTTAACCCAGTTCTGGACGTCTTCCGCAAAGTTTAACGGCCTTGCAAAAGTCGTTAAGAATGAAAGCATCAAGTACTGGAATATGATGCATATTTTCCCCACTCGAGTGTCGGAGACCATTAAACAGGCATGCAGAATCATCTCTCCGCGCAAAGCAGGAAACTTGACCGGCAATTTTGCGTTGAACCCTCATTTTTCACAGACAGTGTTCTTTTATATGTCTTAAATATATGATATGAACCTTCAAGATTATTTTATTTTTAATGATCCGTTGTTCTCGGTCAAGTATGACTTCACGAACCACTGACGAGCATTATAAACACTACACAACGAATGACGGCAAGACAAGAACTATGGAACACCGTTGAAATGTGCTTCAACCTTACAGAGATTTTAATACTCTTAATCATGTGCATTAATGTCGGTTAGTGTAATCACCGATTAAAATTGCCATCTAACCACTGGTTAAGCATTTTTACGGTGCATCGGCCTCGGTTAGGAGTTAAACAGGAAATTAACTATGGTAATTTATAACCCAGTGGTCGACATTTCTTGACTTACGAATCAATCCCTTAGTACACAAGCAGCGTGGAGGGGTAAGGCATGATCTCCTTCCCCTTAGCCATCACTTTTCCATTCAAAGTTAAGCAGTTTGGATATGTTCACTGTCAGTCTCTGCGCACTGAAAACTTCCAATAGTGAAGGTATTCCCCGCCTTCTCCTCTTATATTTCCCCCTCCTACCTTCCCCTTTACTGTGTTTTGCGGACAGTATTTTATATGGCGTAATAATGTATTTGTCGACCACTGTTCTAACTGAGCGGTTAAAGGAGATAAAAAGTAATTGCACCAAAATGGCAGCCAGATTCACAGCTGATTATTTTGAAAACCATTATATTGTGCTTGTATTACTTTGATAGGGATGATGATAAGCGTGAAGTTTCATTAGTGGAAAGAGAGAATTCTTACAAGAAATCAGGTGACAGAAAATTTCAGGAGAGATTTCGTTTATCAAAACCTACAGTGTCATTTCTGCTGCAACAAATGAATCACTTGGATTATGTAACCCATAAACAGAAACAGTCCTATTTCTCCTACGAATCGATGCTTGCATTACGATTCTATGCAACTGATATTTTCAGTATTTTAAGAGGGAACATTCGAGTATCTCTTTTGTACGTCGCAGGCTGAACGAAGGGAGGTTATGGATGGATTTTAGGCTATTGCACAGATTCCTAGTATGACTAGGGCTCTGAATTGTACACACATTCCTACTAATCTCCTTCATTCTTTCCTGTATGGATATTCCATTTTTTTAATATAACACATTTAAATCAAGTAATTAAGTTATATCAATATTTGAGACTCACATTGGGATATAATCATTTTCGCTTTTCGTTTTGTATTCTGTAAGATTTTACAGCAGTCTAGTATATAGAGTCACGAAGCTCAATACGTAGGGAATATGCATCCATAGATAGTTGCTAATCACTAGGATCGCTACTATCGCCTCATGACAATGCGAAATAGTACCGGCACAGTCTATTGTTCCTAGCACCCTCAACAACTCAAGCTTGGTGACTGTATGTACTAGACTGTGATTTTACCCTCTATAATCACTGAGAAACAAAGAAATGCAACCCAGAAATATAACAGCGCCCAAAGACAAACAAATGCAACACGAAAATATATGATACGTTCGTTTCGATGTAGACGGAGTAAGCGCAGTCATTTTTAGACGTTGACTACCATCTTTGCAGAAGTATGGAAGCTTTCCTTTTGGTATTTTGTAGAAACAGTGTTCTATCATGGACTTTACCCCGATTAAATTAGGTATCAGTTAACCACGTGTAAGTAACCGGTGATTATGAATATATTTTAACCACGGTTACTTTTTAAACGTGCACATCGCCATCCGTCAATTAGTACACTCGTTATTGTGGTGGTTAATAATACGATATTTCTCAATAGAAAATTGAAAGCAGTCTAAAATAATGCTTTGGAAATTAAATAGTTACATCACAGTGTGTCTACGACGTCCAGGAATTCTAGAGCTCCAATTATGCATAACATCTGGAGGATGAGTGGTAACGTCGAGTTCGCATCGTATTTGATAGCCCGAAAAGTTGTATCGATACGCGCTCAAGGAAATCGGGTTCAGTTCCAGAATCGTTCTCGAAATTGTGACAAGAGAAAATGCCTTTCATTTTATAATCTAATCCGCGACCTTCTACGCCATGGTTGAGCGCCCCATAAAATGAAGATAGAAGTATAATCCATCCGATATATCTGCGCCGATTAGGAATGAAGGCTCCATTTTTGTTGTTCTACTAATAACGTTATTAAAATCATCGAATTTCTACCACAGTAAACATATCAGATAAGTAGTACACAAGTCACAGAAATATAAACTGTATCAGAATAATAAGAAAATTGCTTCATTGCTGTAGACTCCAGAGAAACAAAGCATGACTGGAATAATGCTGTTACACGTAAGAATTGAATTATTGTAACGGTACTACATTCTCTTAAGTTAGCCGAAATAAAGTGGTGTAGATTATGTTCTTCGCTATAGACTAAAACCTAAAATATTATTTAGTGCTAAGTTCAGTATATTAAAATACGAATTTTCGACATAAAAGGAGAAACTGAATAGCGAAATACGTACATAATACCACTTGACGTAAATGCAGTATAACATCAAATGGAGGTTGCTACGAGTAAAGAATGAGCTCAGTGCGTGTTTCATTTCACGAAACAAATTTTGCCACCCAAGTACAAAGAAATGTTTCTACTAGATATCATGAAGAACCTTCTTCAAGGACGTCCATTTACGAGTGACATAGGTATCTTGTTGACACTGGTTGCAGTGTAAACCACTCAAGAAAACAGGTAACGTCAAAAGCGAGTGAAGAAAGAGTTGCAAGGTTACATGAAAGCTTCGTTTCTTCGTTTGAACGAGGTAAATTAAAAGAAAGAAAATAGGATCTCGGAAGAATTGTTCATTACACTGAGAGTACAAAAGAAGTCAATCAGTTACTCTAAATGACAGACAAGTAGAAGAAAATGAATTGCAGAAAAGAAAATTTCGAAGACAAATTTAGTCGAGAAGTAGAACAGAAAAGTGGAAAAGTAGAAGTGGACAAACAGAAGAAGTGAAGAAGTAGAAAAACAGAAGAAGTGGAAAAATAGAAGAGAAGTGGAAGAACAGAAGAAGTAGAAAAAGAGAAGAGGAGTGGAAGAACAGAAGAAATGAGTGAAAGTAGAAAATAAAAAATGGAGTAGAAGATGAAAAGAAATGGAAGAAGTAAAAACTAGTGGAAGGACAGAAATGAATAGAAGAAAGAAAATTAATGGAAGTGGAAGATGGAAGAAATGAGGAAGAGTAATAGAAATGAGTAGAGGAAGAAGGAAAGAAACGAGTGGAAGAAGGAAAAATGAGTGGAAGTTGAAAATTTACAGGAGTGGAAGACGGAACAAAATGAGTGAAAGATGAAAAGAAACAAGTCGAAGAAGGAGGAAAGAAACAAGCGAAAGAAGAAGGAAAGAAACCAGTGGAAGAAGAAGGTGAGAAACGATTGGAAGAAAGAAATCAATGGCAATGGATTACAGAAAAAATGAGTGAAAGAAGAAAAGAAACAAGTCGAAGAAGGAGGAAAGAAACAAGCGAAAGAAGAAGGAAAGAAACGAGCGGAAGAAGAAGGTGAGAAACGAGTGGAAGAAGAAGGTGAGAAACGATTGGAAGAAAGAAATCAATGGGAATGGATTACAGAAAAAATGAGTGAAAGAAAAAAAGAAACGAATGGAATAAGGAAAGAAACGAGTAGAAGAGAGAAACAAGAAACTGAAAGAAAGAAAGAAAGAAAGAAAGAAAGAAAGAAAGAAAGAAAGAAAGAAAGAAACGACTGGAAGAAAGAAACGACTGGAAGAAAGAATTAATGGAAAATGTAATTAGGAGAAGAAGAAAACAAGAGAAAGAAGGAAAGTAACAAGTAGAAGAAGAAATGAGTTAAAGAAAAAGAGAAGAAACTATAGAAGAATGGAAGAAACGGATAAAAGAAGGACTGAAACGAATATAAAAAATAAACTAACGGGAGTGAAGGTCGAAAAAATGAGAGGAAGAAGGGAGAAACGAGTGGAAGAAAGAATTAATGAAAAATAAGTGGAAGAAGAAGAAGAAGAAGAAGAAAAAGGACGAGTGGAGGAAGCAAAGAAACAAGTGGAAAAAATTATGAGGTGGGAGAAGAAATATTAAAACATGTGGACGAAGGAAAAGAATGACTGAAAGACGAAATATTGAAATGAGTGGAAGAAAAAGAAGAAAATAAACGAGTGAAAGAATTAAGAAAGTAGCGAGTGGAAGAAAAATTAATGGGAGTGGAAGATGGAAAAAAGTGAATGGTAGGAGAAGGAAAGGAGTCAGTGGAAGAAAAGAATAGAGTGAAGGAAGATATATTGAAACGAGTGGAAAAAAAATTGTAATGAGTGAAAGAAGAAATATTGGAATGAGTGAAAAAAATAAATATTGAAATGAGTGAAATAATAATGAAGTACGTGAAAGGAGAGATATTGGAATGACTCAAAGAAGAAATATTGCAATGAGTGAAATAAGAAATATTGAAATGTGTGAAAGAAGAAATACTGAAATTAGTAAAAAAGGAAGAAGGAAAGAAATGAATGTTTATTTATTTATTTAAATATACAGAATAAAGAATATAATTACAAACAAACAAGAGAAATAGAAATAAAATAATACAAACAAGATAAAAAAAGGAGATATAGTAGTATCAACAAAATTTGAGACCGAATGAGCAGCGCTCGTGTTCGGTCGCAGTTCAGATATTATATTAATAGGCCTATAAGAGAATATAAAATAAAATAAAATAGGAAATAGAATTAAAATTACAGTTACAGAAATTATATAATGCAATATTAATATAAGAGAAATATAGAAAATAATAATAATAATAATAATAATAATAATAATAATAATAATAATAATAATAATAATAATAAAGTAAAATAAAATAGGAACTAAAATTTAAATTACAGCGGCAATGGAATTATATAATATAATATTAACACTAGAGAAGAATAATATCGCACGTGAAAAGTAGGACTATATATATTTCAAAATTATAGAATACAAATATAATATAGGTTGATTAATTCGTACACATAGGCTATAAATTTATTTAATCAAATTGAAACATTAACACGTTTCTAATTTTCTTGTTATATGTTAGTGGGTTACATGTTAGAAGTTCTCGGTGTAATTTAGTTAAAGCACTGTACAACCGAGGGCCAAAATTAATGCTATGCTTTAGACCAGCAAATGTGAGAATGGAAACGAAAAATGGAGAAAAATGAGTGGAAGGAAGAAATAATGGAAGTAATCCTGAACAGATGGAAAAACTATTTTGCGCAACTACTAAATGTACATAGGCCAAATAGAAATGATCGGGACGAAATTGAAATACAAACTGCTGAGCCATTTATACCCGAACCCACGCTTTCAGAAGTCGAAATTGCGATAGAAAATCTGAAAAAGTACAAGTCTCCAGGTATCGATCAAATTCCAGCAGAATTAATACAAGAGGATGGAAGTGCATTATATAGCGAAATTTATAAACTTGTACTTGCTATTTGGGAAAAGGAAATTGTACCAGAACAATGGAAGGAGTCCATAATTGTACCTATTTTTAAGAAGGGGGATAAAACCAACTGTAGTAACTTTCGAAGAATATCACTTTTGTTGACGTCGTACAAAATTTTGTCCAATATTCTTTTGAGAAGATTAACTCCGTACGTAGATGAAATTATTGGGAATCATCAGTGCGGTTTTAGGCGTAATAGATCGACTATTGATCAGATTTTTTGTATTCGACAGATAATGGAGAAAAAATGGGAGTATAAGGGTTCAATACATCAGTTATTCATAGATTTCAAAAAGGCATATGACTCGATTAAGAGGGAAGTATTATATGATATTCTTATTGAATTTGGTATTCCCAAGAAACTAGTTCGATTAATTAAAATGTGTCCTAGTGAAACTTACAGCAGAGTCCGTATAGGCCATTTTCTATCTGATGCTTTTCCAATTCACTGCGGGCTAAAGCAGGGAGATGCACTATCACCTTTACTTTAAAACTTCGCTTTAGAATATGCCATTAGGAAAGTTCAGGATAACACAGAGGGTCTGGAATTGAACGGGTTACATCAGCTTCTTGTCTATGCGGATGACGTGAATATGTTAGGAGAAAATACACAAACGATTAGAGAAAACACGAAATTTTACTTGAAGCAAGTAAAGCGATCGGTTTGGAAGTAAATCCCGAAAAGACAAAGTATATGATTATGTCTCGTGACCAGAATATTGCACGAAATGGAAATATAAAAATTGGAGATTTATCCTTCGAAGGGGTGGAAAAATTCAAATATCTTGGAGCAACAGTAACAAATATAAATGACACTCGGGAGGAAATTAAACGCAGAATAAATATGGGAAATGCGTGTTATTATTCGGCTGAGAAGCTTTTATCATCTAGTCTGCTGTCAAAAAATCTGAAAGTTAGAATTTATAAAACAGTTATATTACCGGTTGTTCTGTATGGTGTGAAACTTGGACTCTCACTCTGAGAGAGGAACATAGGTTAAGGGTGTTTGAGAATAAGGTGCTTAGGAAAATATTTGGGGCTAAGCGGGATGAAGTTACAGGAGAATGGAGAAAGTTACACAACGCAGAACTGCACGCATTGTATTCTTCACCTGACATAATTAGGAACATTAAATCCAGACGTTTGAGATGGGCAGGGCATGTAGCACGTATGGGCGAATCAAGAAATGCATATAGAGTGTTAGTTGGGAGACCGGAGGGCAAAAGAGCTTTGGGGAGGCAGAGACGTAGATGGGAGGATAATATTAAATGGATTTGAGGGAGGTGGGGTATGATGATAGAGACTGGATTAATCTTGCACAGGATAGGGACCGATGGCGGGCTTATGTGAGGGCGGCAATGAACCTTCGGGCTCCTTAAAAGCCATTTGTAAGTATGCAAGTAAGGAAAATGGAAAGAAATAAATGAGAGAATGAAGAAATGAGAGAAGAAACAAGACAAAGAAATAATTAAAGAAAAATAAGACAATAGTAGAGGAAGTTAATGTGAGTGGGAGAGAATTAAGAGACGAAGAAGAAAAGAAGTGAAAGAATAAATATATTTTGAACTACACTTTGTAGAACTGAAGAAAATCATGCAGATCCTTATTACTACGGTATACTGAAACTTGCGTATTCCACTGGCATTATATTCCACTCGTGCTGAGCAAACAACGCTGTCCTTTCTTTAATCATACAGTCAGAGGAGAGACAGCCATTAGCCGTGACTTTGCAGTATACCAACGCTGCACCTTGAATTATTTAGGAATCCGGACTTTTGTGATGAAGAAAAAAAGTTCATTCTGAAACTGTGAAGCATGGTGCCATAGAAAAAGGAATGTGCAGGAGGCAGGCTGGTATCTGGGTCATTAAATACACACAAGTGCACACTTCACGGCTAGCTGAGAACAGCACGTTGTTACATTTTCTCTCACAAAACAAGTACACTCTCTACGACCTTCTGTATCTCCCATCTGCCCGCATACCAAACACACTTTATACTATATCGGTACAAGTGTTCCCACCCTACTTTTATTAAACGCTTAATGTTTCCAGTTAATACTCTACAAATAGTTTATACTAGCATCATTTTTGTGAACGTATTGCGAAGCTATTAGCATAACCGACTCTGACAGCGACATCATGAGAAAGACATATGAAGTATAACTTTATTCTTCGCACTTCATAAAGTTCAATTACACATTACATTCCGTGTTTACATTATCTCCAACATAAAGTCTGCCAAAATGTTGACGTAGAGCAAAACGGTTTAGTTCTCACTGAAGACGACGACTTAAAATTAGATACCAGGGCTTCAGAACAACAATAATAAAGACGAAGAACCAGCTTTAACAGCTTGTTTATATTATTATTATTATTATTATTATTATTATTATTATTATTATTATTATTATTATTATTATTATTATTATTATTATTATTATTATTATTATTATTAGGGGCGAGAGGCAGCGTCGCGGTTAAGGGGTAACATTGCAAGCCGGAAGATCACGCCTTCTATTCCCAATGGGGTCATGGATTTTCTCTATTGATCTAATCCTTTCGGCCCCACTGTGGCCGTGGGATTTACTCTGCCTCTAACAAAAATGAGTACTAGGAATATTTCTTTGGGATAGAGGTGGCGGGCATTTAAGATTGGCATCCCTACTACCATTAATGCCGATTGTCTGTACAGCTAAAAACAACCCCCAGCTACCCTGTGGGCCTTCATGAGCTATAATGGAATGATTTTACCTATTATTATTATTATTATTATTATTATTATTATTATTATTATTATTATTGCTGTTATTATTTTAATGCGGGAATACGCAAGGTAAATACGTAAAGAAATACGACATTACCTTCAAATTTTGTTAATATTATTGTATCCTCTTTTTGTATTGATTATATTATTTTATTTATATTTATATTGTTGTAATTATATTCTGTAGTCTTTCTTGAAATAAATAAATAAAAAAAAATAATGAACTTAATGAACATCAATTTGTCCGAACAAGAAGCAAAGTTCTACAACCGCCAGGATGAAATAATGAACACAAAAATATATGTATATACAGTATGTAGGCTATATTACATATACACGCAACAAAACTAATTAAGAAAAAGCAAGCATCATTTGCAGGATTTGCAAATGCTACATCAGAGATGGCCAACTTCTTAACCATCGGGGGCCACAGATGAATATTACGAGATTTTGGGGGCCGCATATATTGCGTATGAAACATCTACAATTCCACAGACTTACAGTTTACATACATTAGATAGTATTACAGTACATGAGTACACAAATTAAAAACAAATAGTAGTGAACAAATATTTTAAAATACTGTGTCAAGTTAGAATTTATAAAACAGTTATATTACCGGTTGTTCTGTGTGATTGTGAAACGTGGCCTATTACTTTGACAGAGAAACAGACGTTAAGGATGTTCGAGAATAAGGTGCTTAGGAAAATATTTGGGGCTAAGAGCGATGAAGTTACAGGAGAATGGAGAAAGTTACACAACTTAGAACTGCACACATTGTATTCCTCACCTGACATAATCAGGAATATTAAATCCAGACGATTGACAGGAACAGGGCATATAGCACGTATGGGTGAATCCAGAAATGCATATAGAGTGTTAGTTGGAAGACCGGAGGGAAAAATACTTTTGGGGAGGCCAAGACGTAGATGGAAAGATAATATAAAAATGGATTTGAGGGAGATCGGATATGATTGTAGAGACTGGAGTAATCTTGCTCAGGATAGGGACCGATGGCGGGCTTATGTGAGGGCGGCAAGTTACATTGTTACAGTATTATACACATAAAGTATTTAATGATAAAATAATTATTGAGTTGAAAAGTCAAATATGTTATTGTTGACACAATAGCCGTCACTTTATACACAGTGGTCGTTCATATGAATTCACAAGTTCATTAAAATCAACTTCTAGTGATGCTGATATTAGAGGAGAAAAATTATCTCCGGCGCCGGGGATCGAACCCGGGTCCTTGGTTCTACGTACCAAGCGATCTAACCATTGAGCTACGCCGAAGTTCAATCCATAGCACCGGATAGAATCTCCCTCCGCCAGTGTTTTTCCCTTTGTGTGACCAAAAAATTAATCTTTACGTAGATTCTAGTGATGATGATGATATTTGCAGGAAATTATATATGTATGTATGTATGTATGTATGTATGTATGTATGTGTGCTTCCAAACATAGAAGCAATTCCTCGTGAAAAGTTACTCAGTTTCGGGTATTTTTCACCTGGAACCAGTTTGCAGAACTCCATTCCCGTTTCACTTCTTGTCTGGAGGAAGGGGTCACCTTGAAGATCACATAGTTCTAGCTTGACCATCTCTTCTTGTTCTACAATGTCACATTTCATTGGGTTGTTGAACAGAGTAAGTTGCGGCCTCATGTAGTCAAAATCAAGAAATCTACTGGAAAACTGCTCTAGAAGACTGTCAAACATTGAAATACAGAAGTCTGAACTACGCATATACTCATAATTGTTTTTCATCTACTACAGTCGCCATAGCCCACTTCCCCTGCCACCCGAGATGACTTTTGGCGGGACACACAAACTGGAGTAGGGGGGCCGCCAGTTGATCTTCACTGTGCTACATGATACCTATTACTTAGATACTTTAACTCAGGAGGAATATAGAAACACATGACAGAACACGTTCTCATAGTCACTAAATTTGCAAATTTGTAGAAATAAATACAGAAGCATCTGAATGATATAACGATAAACATAACTCCACCAATGTCAACAAGGGAATTCAGTAAACCAACAGCATTTCGTAACAAGAAATAAATACATATATATTCGTATCTGACGAGACCAAAAACAGAGAACAATAACAAAAACTGTGTTTGACAAGAGTTGTTGCATTTTCACAGGAAAGAAATGTTATAGAAAATCACAAAAATATATCACTATAAAGTTAATCAAATTGTACCATACGAACTATAGATGAATATCGCTTGCATTGCCATGCGTGTATTGTCTTAAGACGGGGCTAAGCTCACCGTACGATCGGAGTGTCTCTTGTGGATGATTGTTACTTCATAATTTAACAAAAGTGAGGGCGTTCAAAGGATGATGACTTCAATAGGCCTAATACTGTATTACAATCAAAACAACTACCCAAATATGACTGAAATTGCATGAATTTTTGGCAATAGCAACATTTCTGCAATGGCGTGAAATTTGGGTAATAATATAAGGAGTTATAAGGAATTACTGTAGCAGAAATCCGGTTGAATATACTCAAGTATACAAAGAAAGATTGCAAGAAAAATGCAATATAACGAGAATTATGGACAACCCAATAATAAAAAAAAATTGTAACTATAGAACGAATTGGAGGTACTATGTATAACAAATGAAATAGGAAAGATTGTTAGTAGCTATATTCCTGGATTACTAATGGTAGAATTATTATTATTATTATTATTATTATTATTATTATTATTATTATTATTATTATTATTAATACTAGTCTATCACCATAAAATTAACATTGCAGTACAGCAACAGTAGTACTTAGTTCACAAAATAAAACAAGTTTTTATGAAGATCAGATTACAAACATTACACTCGATGTTCAAAATCTTAATATTAGAGGATTCAAATTATGACAAAATATTTAACTCAGCAGAAATAACTTCACTTTAATTTGAGCTGAAAGAGGGACTCTTCACATATCAAAATATCACAAACAATAGAGTTTGCTGAATAGTTTTGTAGTGTTTCTCAACTGCCAGGGTCCACACCTGTGGAGTAACGGTCAGCGCGTCTGGCTGCGAAACCAGGTGGCCCGGGTTCGAATCCCGGTCGGGGCAAGTTACCTGGTTGAGGTTTTTTCCAGGGTTTTCCCTCAACCCAAATCGAGCAAATGCTGGGTAACTTTCGGTGTTGGACCCCGGACTCATTTTACCGGCATTATCACCTTCATATCATTCAGACGCTAAATAACCCAGATGTTGATACAACGTCGTAAAATAATCCAATAAAATAAAAATCAACTGCCAGGCCTCGCATCAATTATACCGGGTCGCGAGATTGGTATTCTCCTGGAATTTGTCATTTTACTTTTCCAAGCACTTTTCGCGAAAAAATATTTTATAGTGGATATATTCTTAGGAGAATAATTTTTGTGACTGTGTTGAAAACCGCGTGTCCATATCGTCAGTAAACTCTAAACTCTAAAATATAACTAAATAACATCTGTGTAGCGAATATCAGTGACCAAGCCACTTATTTTTAAATAATTATTACACTTTTACTACGTCATACTACTTGTGACAAATAAAACGGTACGAAATGATGTGTTTCAACCAATCATGGTAGTTTATCGCTACAATTTCATTACTTCCCTAGCATTTGTTTATTTTTTATCACTTCCCTAGCATTTGTTTGTTTTTATCATTCCCTAGCATTTGTTTCTTTGTTTGCCAACATTTAAAACCGTAAATTCTTTACGGCACTATAAAACATACTTTGTGATCGCCATTATTTCCCGCATGAAAATGGCGGTTCCGTTTAAACGTTTTGGTGAAGCTAACATTAATGAAATATAATTTTAGTAAGTAAATTAATATTTTATTGTATTAGACTACTTTTTCTCTTGTAATCTTTATATGCTTTCTTCTAATCGTGTAATAGTCAATTAAATTCCACTCGAGTTTTGATTTTCTCTGGATATATCAAAACCTCTAGTGAGATTACTGTTGATAAAATAATAGGGGGTTTCTCAACATTGGGGAAAGGGAATACCGCCGTTTATGACCATCCACAACTACTTAAAATTTGGTTTCATACAATGCCCTGACGCTAATTACCATGACCTCAATGCATCATTTGTGCTACTGTTCTGGGAAATGAAGATATGAAGCCATCGCGACTTTTTCCGATATCTCAACACGAAACATTCCGATTTAGCCAACAAACCCATTGAATTCTACATGCGTAAAAGAGATGCACTTAAAATAGAAAAGAAAATTATTTCACTCGTACTCAGATTATACTAAATAAGCAGACGATTTCAATTCATAGGATTCAGTCTCAGATATTATTGCAGCCCACTTGAATATGTTGTTATCGTTTGAAAAGTACTATCCCGAACATGAGGATCTCGGAGGCAAAAGATGTGGATTGTAAACCCTTCTGTTAAACACAAAGACAAATCCCTTTCCCATGAAGAATCCTTCAACTTTTGAATTATCATTAGACTAAAGCCTAGAAAATACTTTTAAATCTATGAGTAATTCGAAATTCTGGATAAGAATTAAAAATAAATATCCAAATTTACATGAAATAACAATCAGATTTCTTCTCTGTTTTTCCATCACATATCTTTGTGAAACTGCTTTTTTCTTTCAAGACTGTGCTTAAAACGAAACAGAGGAACTGTCTACAACTTCCCTGACTGTTTCCATTCGGCTGTCACTTGAATTCATCCCAGAATTAACAAGCTAACGGACAAAAAACAGCAACAAAAGGTTCACTAACCTCCCAAAACCTTAAAAATTCTCTGGTGTAAAAAAAAAAAATAAAATAAACTAAGATTAAGGTTAACTTTTTCAATAACTTATAATTATTGCTGTGTTAATGTGCTGTGTTTTAAAATTCACAATATTAATTAGTGTTTAGAATTGAGAGATTCATACATTTTATACATAAAATTACATACATTTCATATAAAACAATTTGGCGTGTGTATGTGTGATACGTGTTCCGCCGACATGTTAACATCCTTTTGCTGCATGCCTTTCTCAGCTGACTTTGTAATGAGTTACAGTGCATAATTATTCCCATTACCATTTCCTTTTTCAAACCAACAATACAGTGGAAGCTCTTAAGTTCGACAGAAAACAAGTTCGACATCCCATAGTTCGACTGCTTACGTAGGAGAATTAGACACGCCCCTATACGGGCACTAAGAAATGGGTTTGCCATTTGAATGGGAATTGGTTCTGTGTCTTGTAGTGATACTTTTGTTAAAGGAAAACAGAATATCTTATTGGTTAGGGCATCCATATTTAATCACTGATTTTAAATTAATGAACTCTTCTTTTTCTATTTGAGAATTGTGTCGTTTGTGAGACGGAACTGTCGAAACCTACTGTGGTACTAGAAGCGCATACACAAGCCTCGGGCGGGCAGGAAATGCAAGTACAGTACTGTATTCGTTGTTGGGTAACCAATAAGAATTTGTATTTATTTCACCTGCCACACCCACTACACTTATTGGACTGAACTTTCAATTCTGTTCAGTCGAACTTAGGAGAGTCCACTGTACTTACAAATGACTTTTAAGGAACCCGCAGGTTCATTGTCGCTCTCACATAAGCCCGCCATCGATCCCTCTATCATCATATCCCACGTCCCTCAAATCCATTTCAAACCAACAATACATTATTAAAATCAATTTAATAATACAATAATCAATTGTTAAAAATTTTATAAGTTTTTGGTGGTCATTATGTCAATGGAAATTAACATAAATTAACTAATGATGTTGGCTTCAGGAAACTACAACGTTCTACAAAATGTCATTAATCCAGCGATTCACAATTAATTAAATTATCTGTCAACATATCACACCGTTTTAATAGTGCACTAATACTCTTGAAGTCTCAAGATTACGCCATACTTAAGCATTAATACTTAAGTTAGTTAAATGTACCAACTTAAAAAAAAATTGGAAAGATTTTTACGAGTAAAAATTGCCTTAAAGAAAGAGAATTTACCGGCCCGCGGTCTCTCAAAGGTTGAGAACCCTGATTTATAGACACAATATTTCGGTTTTGCATAATAACCTCAAAACACATGACAAAGTACAGGGAGATTATTGTACTGCGGGACTCCACTCCGCAGCTCGCGCGGCATTCGCCGGTAGCTTATCAGGGTCTGCCTTGCATTTCATATGCGTTCCGTTCCACAGCGTAATAACCTCCCGTTATCTGGGTTAGATTTCCGGCCTTGGAAATAGGTATTCATCTGCTTGCCACAGGGATTGGGAGTTTATTCTTGTTTCGTGTTTATCCTGTGGTTGGCTGAATAGTTGGTTTTGTGCCATTTATTGAACTGAATGTTTACTATTGATACTTGATCTTCACAGGGACGTAACGGAATGAGAGTTTCAACAGTACGCTTTGTATTAAGAAACAGAGACAGTTTTAAATAAGAACACGATGACACAAATACACAGTAGTTCGAAGTCCAACTCATATACCAGCAGAATAGGCTATTACAATTAGAAACTTGTAACGAAATCTTCATTATTTCGAATTTTTTTAACATGTAGGCCTGTAGGAAGATGTTATTGTATAAATATGTAAGAAGGTATTTATGTAAAATAAAACCGTTTATCACATAAACTTCCTCCTTGCGTAATTTCCACTCTTGTCAATCAAGAATTCAATTAAATTTTCACCTCTTGTCAATAAAGAATTAAATTAGATTTTATAAAATTCCCTCCTTTCGTAACACACTATTCATACTGATGAAAGTAACAACAAAATGTAGGGAAGAGAGGGGGAGACATCATGAAAGATTGTTTGTGACTCAATTAAAGAAACCTAGAAATGCAAAATGTTTCCTATTTCAAAATTATTTTCCGGTAATGAATGAGTGATTTAATGTATCCTTTTAGTCTTGTAAATTTAATTTTTTGTGTACGGTATGCCTTCAATACCCCTCACTTTCTCCGCCAGTTGAAAGAACTCGATACTTAGGTCTGTCATTCGAAATGGAAGTGTGAATGATATTTGTGTTATCAAGCATTAATGACTGCTTTATAAATTCCCCTCAGGAAACACAATTTCGTAATATCCCTCCTAGTGTTTTTCAGCCAAAAATTTCAGGAAAAGGGGAAGAAATTACGCGATAATATATGATAATCGTCACTTCTCGCAAACGAATAACTCAAAATCAAACTTGTACAGTAAAGGTCAATTTAGAATTGTTGTATGCAGGAGGTAACTATCCGCTCTGTATAAAATACGTTCAATTCTATTATGTTATATACACATTGTATAAAATACTATTCCGATATATATGTAGGCCTATTTTTATTAAAATAATCATACACAAGTCAATGAAAGTGGCACTATTTTCAAATTCTCAGAATTTGACGAAACCAGTTTCATTTTGAGTCTGTACCTATATTTAAATGAGATAAACTATGCTATCTACATGACATCCTTCCTCACTACACATTATTTTTATGCAATAACAAAAATAATATTCCAGATCGTCCTGTTCTTAAAGAACTATGACGTACAGACCTACATTACAATGTATATAAGTTATCCACACAAAAACAATACGGTATAATGTAAATTCCGTAATTAGCCATACATACTATAGAGAAGTAGCGTGACAGAGACTTTGGCATCACCAGAAATGATGTGATTACACATGGGTCATTCAATAATTAGTGGCAACAATGTTTGTATGTGGCGCTATCAGCGGTAAATGGCGGCGCAAGCTGATAAAAATGAGAAAGAAGAGCATCTGATGTGTGTTATCTGTGAGTTTGAAGACACTAATCTCATTTATAAGATATTTATAGTGAATACGTATTATATAACTTTCTTGTGTTAAATTTTATCGTAACACAAGAAAAATAGTCCATCCTAACATCTCTTAAAACATTTACTATTCCTTCAGAATCATACTGTATATGAGTTGACTGTAGGGATGGTTGTTTCGACAGGTTTTACTGTACTACAAAAAATTACTACAATACGTAAAATTATAGTTGAACGGATTGTTGAAGCATGTATGTCACATCTATTAAACGGATGAGTTGGTACTTGTGCCACTTCTTATGCAACATCAATATCACGACTGTGAATCTCCAAGACTGAATCCATGATCTGTACAAAGATTAGTTCAATGCGGTAATTTTAAAGTACTTTTTCGAAATAAAATTATGGATCTGTAAAAACTAAAAGATTACTTTTGTATCGTTTAATCATTTAAGAACGGCCAGAACTAGGTAAATCAAAATTATAATTAAATTGCTAAAATCGAACCAAACGTCTGCTCTTTCTTGTGATCTCTGGTATGAAGGAAGCAACTACTTAAAGTCGTGTTACGGAAAACACTACGACACTTGAATTTTACATTTTGTACGTTGCAACTCGCAACCAAGTAGGCTACGATTTCTGCTCATAATCAGATACTATCATCTTAATTCGGTTTAAACCTATTATTCCTTAAACACAAACAATTTTTAACTTTTATTACAGTTGGTTTGGCTGCATGTGAAATGCTTTTGCTATTTAGTGAACACAACCGACGGACACGCTACTTTCCACCAACCATGAACTTAAAATGCTTGGTTGCGTCGGGTGCCCTCTGCTGGATCCGAGAGGGAACAGGAAATTGTATAGGATTATAAACTCTATTATAATAATAGTACGGATTGTAATTTAAAACTCCTGAAGGCAAGCGGAAATACAGAAGCGTCAATTATCATCAACTCGGTACCGACATTTTATCTCGTGTTTCCAAGCAAACTTCAAACTTTTATTCAACGACGCATTCAACTGAAGAGGTTATTCAACGTACGTGGGATGACATAACAACTTCACGAATAAGAAATGATTTTAGACGAAGCGGTCGTTGACACATATCATCTGTGTATTTGTTTGGTAAATAAGTGGTTGTTTATTCAACGACAATTTTAAACTAAAGAGACTACTTAGTAGCTTACGTAGATATATAAGCTTATACAGGGCAATAATGAAATATGGTGAATGTAAATTATAGACTAAAACTTAATTACACTAAAAAATTGTTTCTCTACCAAGAATCAGAGAATAACTCCGGTTAAAGACCATCAATTGAGCAAGTTTCAACTGTACCACTTAATAACATACACTTCTGAATGAAACCAGATAGATGTAAGCAATGGCTGAGGTGCATAGCATTAACGGTGCGTCAAGTTTGTAATAGTGGTATCGATTCCCGCGTAAGAAATGGATATTAATTAATTTAGAAATCTTCTCACTATTCGTGAGCTGCCACAAGGGACAAAGAGTACTTAACCATATAAATGTTTACAAGTTCATTGAACCATTGACTTGTTTTGACAATGAAACTCCTACAAGTACAGAGCTGGAAATACATTTTTAGATTAGTGGAAATATACCTAGTTTTAGAGAGCGAGGTAAGTGTTACAAAAAAAAAAAAGTAAAGAATTCTAATGAACTTAGTTTCATTTCGAATATAGGTGATGCTTCAGGAGAGCAATTGATCCTTTCAATGCAGCTAAGGTTATAATCGGAATAATAGATGTATTCCAAGCATCTTTAAAATGAATTTATTTTTTATCAGACAATCTATCAAAGGTAGAGAAGTGATCTTGCATCATATTGTAGATATGACATGCATAAATACACACAAAAAATTCCATCACAGAATGTTGGATAGTTTTTTTAGTTATGTGGGAAACGCTTCATCACTGCACAGTGAACAGGATTTTGAAAAAAAAAATGAGTTTTTTGCTGAATGTACTGCCCGGGTAAGCCGACTTCACCATCCGCCACACTACAAATTCCTTTCCAGCCATCAAATTCGTAACCATATTTCTGCTGGTGGTTTTAAAGTTGGTTATTTAACGACGCTGTATCAACTATTAGGTTATTAGTACTGATGAAATTGGTGATAGCAAGAAGGTATTTGGCGAAATGAGACCAAGAATTCACCAAGATTATGTCATTCACAGTTAGGGAAAATCTAGGAAAAAATCCAACTAGATAAACAGTCCAAGCGGGAATCGAACCCATGCCCTAGCCGAGTCCCAAATTAGTAGGCAAACGCGCATACTGCCTGAGCTACGCCAGTAGCTGCTGGTGGCGGTCTGCCGTACGTCACATATCTACATGAGTCGTCATGTCCTCGTCAAGTAAGCAAGAACGTGGAGATGTTCGGTGCTTCTTATGCAGATCTATGGGTCGCGTAGAATCCATCAGTACGGGATGATGGACGATCGAGTCGGTAATGAAATGAAAATATTGTAAATAGTGTTGGTGGAATGACGAGAAAATCCGGGAGAACACCGAGAAAACACAACTTTAGAAAAATTCGGCATGATACTGATCTCACACCATGTGAGTTTCTCCATTTGTTGTAACAGTGTAGGCCTATAAGTTGGCAAAGTTTAAATATTGGGGGCTGTATGGTAAATTCGTCCACAGCTGTGGAGTAACGGTTAGAATGTCTGAGCATGAAATGAACGGGCCCGGTTCAAATCCTGTTTGGGACAAGTTATCTCTTTGAGGGTTTTTCCGAGGTTTTCCCTCAACTAATTGAAGAAGAACTGCTGCATAACTTTCGGCGTTGGGCTTCAGATTCATTTCGCCATCATAATTACACTTCCCCTCTTTCATCATCATCATCATCATCATCATCATCATCATCATCATCATCTCCGTTTCTTCCCCAAGTTTTGGGCTTACTCCGATGTAGAGTCGACTATGGGCCGCCACAGAACCTCGATCCCGTGGATATGTGGTAATTCGTTGTTGGTGATAGTGGTATGTACTGTGGGCTCTCCACAGGGCTCGTGGTAACTCGCGGGACCGGGCATGAGGGACCGCGACGCTCTTCCTATTAAAGTGTAATTGATATCTACGCGAAGATTTTATTGTTAACTTGCATGTTTTCAATGAACTCGGGATAATTTAAAAAAAAGTTAGATTAGAATATTATCCTTTATATTTGGAGAGCACAATTTTGTAGGTCCATTTCCTCGTATGTTTAGAGCGTTCGGAGTTAACAAAATGATACTGAGTATGTAGACGTCTTCTTAAAAACATTCACCCTCTTTGTAATAAATTATAACGAAAATAAGTTATTTACGTATTTTATAACATTTATAAAATGACAGAAGTAAGTCTATTCAATTTGTTCGGCTATTGGTAACAAAAATAAACTAATACTGTAGCCCTATATAGGCTAAGTATTTATATATGTGTGATAAGTACATTATAACAGAACCGAGGAAACGAGACTAAGCCGAGTTTTTCCACTTTCCGAGATTCTGTTACGCACTTAACGCATGTGTATTGCACACTACTTTTTGGACGATAGTCATTTAAATAAATTTATTTTTAATTTTGAAATTGCATAAATTTGTTTGCTATGTAAAAATGTCTCCGATAAGGAAGTTCGAACGCAGTTGTCAAGGCAGTATGTATGTACGTTATTTGGTTTCAGTGTAAACAGTCATTGCTGTTTCTGGTAATTAAATTTGCATTAATCTGATCAATATAATATGAGTTTAATTAGAAGTTTTGTAATCATTTAATGATAATAGCAAAAGAATTGGTTGAGGATTAAGTGGATGAAAAGATCAAAGAAGCATAGAGGATCGGTTGCGCTAAGTTAATAGGTACCGGAAAAGTCTAAAATAAGATATGAAAATTTGTCTGTTTCTAAATAAAGGCTCTATTTGTTTCCACTTACAGCAGTGTGCGGTACGGTATTTCAACTTACGAACGATGTAAACAGCAATGGTAAATAGGGAAAAAGGCATGATCGTCCAAAACGGAAGCGTTTATATTTGAAGTAGTGCTTAGTTGCAGTATTTAGATTGACTTCCATTATCTTATATACGTTAGAAAATACGTAAATAACTTATAGTAGTTATATTACAATGAGAGGGACATGTTCGTTAAGAAGATGTCTATACATGCAATGATATTTTCTAAACTCCGAAAGCTCTATAGCTACACTAGCGTTCAAAGGTAGGCCCTATCTGAACTAACATTTTCTGATCGTATAAGCGAACTTTCTAACAACGGAATAAGTCAGAACCAAAGATATAACAAATTGACACAATCTGAAATAGTTCCGCTAGTTTTCAATAGGTGATAACATAATTGGGACGGGTAAAAGAAGTGTTGGGGAAAATGATGATGTACAAATTATTTTCATAATATTGACAATATAAGCGGTTTCCCTACAAACCTTCTCGTTACAATCTTTAGAGAGGATGAAATTGTTAATTATATAATGCGGGTATATTTATTTATTATTGGCAAACACTGACTTATCTACGCCATCTATTCACAGAAGTAATTAACTTAGCAAGCCACCGACCCCGGAACAATTTTTCCCTTGAAATTATTCAAGTCTGCTTCACAGGGATCTATACCTGACAACCAGATTTACATAATATAGGCTATACTATAGGTACGATAACAGAAACCCATAATTCAATCACACAGAGTTTGTGTGCACTCAAAGTTGGGTTTCTGGCGTCTTATCAGCCCACTTTAGGTGTGTGGATATAAAGGAAAAAAATTGAGACTGTGCTGGGTGCAGTTCCTGGGTACCTCAGTCGGTAGAGCGTTGGCGCACTCAGCCAAAGGTTCCAGAATCGATACCCGGCCCCGGAATAATTTTTCCTTGAAATTATTTAAGGGGTTAAGTACAGCTCACAGCAGTAAACATTTTGGAAATACTCAACATTTTTTCCTCCATTACTGTATATTGTACAATAATGAAAATTGGTATGTGTAAAACGCTGTTCTTCTGCTATATGAAAAAAATACTTTTATGATTTAAAAAAATTATTTATATAGGCCTACATATTTTTAAATTCAAAATGGTGGCAGTTCACTGTTCAGTGATGAAGCGTTTCCTCATAACTCATAAAATTGTTAACTTTTTCATGTTCTCTTTTATTTTATTGCTGAAACTTATGTTTACAATATCATGCTCTTTCAACTACGTTTCGTAATAAATAATATACATATTTTTTAAATTTGTGTTAGAAGAAAACACTGATATTTGACCATTTTTAAAAATGAATTTATTTTTTATCAGGCAATCTATCGAAGGAAGAGAAGTGAGTTTGCATCATATTGTAGATACGACATGCATAAAAAATACACAAAAAATTTCATCACATAATGTTGGATAGTTTTTGAGTCATGAGGGAAATACTTCATCACTGCACAATGTACTGCCACCATTTTTAATTTTGAAAAAAAATGTAGGCCTAAACAATTTTTTAAAATCGTAAAAATATATATATATATATATTTTTTTTCATATAGCAGAAGAACAGTGTTTTACACATACTAATTTTCATTATTATACAAGAGGAAAAAAAATGTTGAATATTTCCAAACTTTTACTGCTGTACGCTGTACCTAACCCATTAAGAAGCCACACTTACACGAACAAATTATTGATCACTATCGATAAGCAGGAGTTAGATATCTTTGAACGCCAGTGTAAAAAAAAAAAAAAAAAAAAAAAAAAAAAAAAAAAAAAAAAAAAAAAACATTCTGTACATTCACCTGAAATCCAAACACATAACTAGATGAGATAAGATTCGACTTAGATTCAGGTCGTGCTAACTACTACAGCTATAATAGGGCTATTGTACTCGCACCTATGTTTTTTTTAGCATATGACATTAACATGTTGCCCCACATCTGTTACTTTCCGCCAATTATAACGACTTTGTGTATGTGTCCAGAACCTTCGCAAAGAACCAATTGTTCTGTTTTTTTTCTTATTCGAGCAACAGAGACCGCTGCGCTGCTCTCAGAGGTCTGTAGAGACATATTAGGGAACTTAAAAGCTGAGCGAGGAAATAGCGGATGATTTTGTATGAACACCTCTCATTCAAGGATAGGGATCATTTAAATGTCGTACATATTCCAAGTTAAAAGAAGCAAATTTAATGGCCTCACTGAAGCTAAGGTACCCAAGTTAATCTAAATCACCTCATCTAATTCTAACCTAACCATCCGCTGTGGTTGTGATGGTGTTTCCATTTACAGCTCTGAGAATTGCATTCGATTCCCGGCATAAAAATTCAATTTTTTCTCCCGTCCACTAGTCGTGGCCGTTGCTGCCTTAAACGATGCTCACCATATGGGCAGAGAGTCCTGCTATTTGTGAAAGTCTAATTTTAGTTCATAGCCCTCAAAAAGTGAGATCGGAATGAATTGAATAGATAAAACCTTGAAGGTATACGATGAACTATCGCAACCGCTGCCCTGTGAGCAAGGACACTTTCTAAGGTATGAGTCGCTTTTACAAAATCTTTTAGCAGTTTGCGAAGTGTGACGTGTGACGAACTATGTGTTGGCTCTAGCTTTATACTGTATAAAGAATCGTAACTCCCACATCCGGCTCCCATATTTACCTCAGTAAAATAGAGCTGAACGCAGAACTTGTTCAGTCTGTCTCAGATGTACCAGCGCATGTACAAGCGGCACTTCAGTTACAGGTCTACTGTCTCACTTGATTAATCAGATACACTCTATTTACATTAATAAGCATTAGTGTCTGAAAATGGTTCAGCTCTAGTGTTTCGTCGAATACTTGGAAATACTACACTGGCATCCAAAGAGCCATATGTTAAATTCCCGGAGGTTTTGTAAACTTCATGACGTACATAATGGTAAAATTGTAGAAATGTCTAGAGACGGAACTCTTCAGTCCCAGTAGTCCCAATGTGTGTATATCTTTTAATATCGGATATCTAGCATTGCTAAAAAATGTTATGAAAATTTCAACATCTGATGCCACTTTCTTAACAACGGAAATGAGTTAAGGCTGGTTCACAATAAACCGGGAACGGAAACGAGAACGAGAACGGAAATATTGTTAAAATAAATGTATTTAAATGTGATTATTCGCAATTAACCATTGTGAATTGTGAATGCTCACATTTAAATACATGTATTTTAACATTATTTCCGTCCTCGTTGTCGTTTCCGTTCCCGGTTTATTGTGAACCAGCCTTTAGTCACACTGTCGTTTAGTAACGGATCAGTCTCTTGGATTGATATGGTATTTGCTTGAGAGATAGACTTAGGTACTTAGTTTCATTAATTATTGTATTTTTTTAGTTTTCTTATTATAGACCCACACTAAGGGCTCTCCAACAAACCAATTCAGATGAAACACAGTAATTCCATTATAAACGCTTGTAGAGATACGTGGTATAAAAGTGAAATGTAAGTAATGTCATTAATTTCAGGAGGTTATTCTCCGAGATATTTCAAACAAAAAAGTTTAATACAATAATTTTACTCGCTTTTACTTCCTTTTCGAGATAAAAATTATTTTATATCAAACATTTCATAGCGTGTTTTGGCAAAGCCATTAGATTAATTCCCAACATTCTCAGTCAATTTAAGAGAGTAGTGTATTATGACGACAAAGTATATGATTATGTCTCGTGACCAGAATATTGTACGAAATGAAAATACAAAAACTGGAAATTTATCCTTTGAAGAGGTGGAAAAATTCAAATATCTTGGAGCAACAGTAACAAATATAAATGACATTCGGGAGGAAACTAAACGGAGAATAAATTAATATTGGAAATGTCTGTTGTTATCAGATTGAGAAGCTCTTGTCATCCACTCTGCTCTCAAAAAAGCTGAAAGTTGGAATTTATAAAACAATTACATTATTACCGGTTGTTCTGTATGGTTGTGAAACTTGAACTCTCACTTTGAGAGAGGAACATAGGTTAAGGGTGTTTCAGAGTAAGTTGCTTAGGAAAATATTTGGGGCTAGGAGGAATGAAGTTACAGGAGATTAGAGAAAGTTACACAACGCAGAACTGCACGCATTGTATTCTTCACCTGACATAATTAGGAACATTAAATCCAGATCTTTGAGATGGGAAGGGCATATAGCACGTATGGGCGAATCCGGAAATGCATATAGAGTGTTAGTTGGGAGACCGGAGGGAAAAAGACATTTGGGAAGGCCAAGATGTAGATGGGAGGATATTATTAAAATGGATTTGAGGGCGGTGGGATATGATTGTAGAGACTGGATTAATCTTGCTCAGGATAGGGACCGATGGCGGGCTTATGTGAGGGCGGAAATGAACCTCCGGGTTCCTTAAAATCCATAAGTAAGTAAATAAGTGTATTATGATAATAAACGAATGAAAGAATTTTACTTTTGTCCTTGTGCAGAAATTTGATCTGAACAAATGTAACATTGTAAAATTCCTTTGATCTCCTTGAATTTCCCTTGTTCCTGTATTCCTCTTGCATTTCCATTGTGCTTCTTGAATTCCCGTTGTTCTCCTTGTCTACCTTTTTCTACTTTTGTTCTAATTATATTTCCCTTGCTATACTTATATTCCCCTTGTATCGGCGAGAAGGGGTTGCCTTTTATCTGGCAGTCAATTCTAAAGTTACCCTCCCCGTCCCATACCTAATGAGGAGAAAGACATACGTCAACATTTTCGATAAGTGACGTACATGCCATGAAACTGTAATGTGCTGGGTTTCCTACTTTCTTTACAACCATATTTCTATTAACTGATTACTGAAACAATTAAACACTCAATTAAATAATCAGTTACGACGGTAGCATTTCTGACTACAATTGCAACAGATCCGGAGTCTATTTTCGGTATGTAAGTGGAAATTTAAACCCTTCTTATTCGGATTGGATGTATGTTTCTTGTACAGTCCCTTATGTGCTGTTTTAAACGTTGGCCTTGCGTCCTACAGACCACGCGGTCAAGGTGTCCCTCGGCTGATGTTGGCTAATAATTTTCATAAGAACGAGGACGGAATAGGAAAAAAATGTCCAAACCATGGGTACTGATTGTGTTGTGATTATAGCCCTACATAATAAGTATGAGGCTACAGCGATCTTCCTGCCACCCAAAAATGACATTTTCGTTTGTCAAAGTCATGAATTACTTTTATTAACCGCATAAAGATTATTTATGTTGTAATAAAAGATTCCCTACATACATTATGCGTATAGCTACGCCAATGCAAACATGTAGGCTATGATGCGCGTGTTCTCGGCTGGGAGCCTAGTTGAACGCTCTATACCAGGCTTGCAGAAGTGGGCGCCAATTGTGACGTTCGTCATAAGACGGAATACGTCACTCATCCCTTCCTCTCCCGCGTCATTAACTTGGTAGGAGAGGGGATTTGTATATTCAGTGTCTGTGTTATGTGACGCCATTCAACGCCGGTAGACTGTGGACGGGGAACCAACGCTTTTCCCATACGTCCACCCTTCTCTCTCCAGTTATGCATCCCTGCTCTATACCATAGGCCTATACCTGACTACAGAGACACGGCTCCAAAATTGACAACAAAAGTCTCATCCCACACTAAACAATGTCATAACAACTTAAAGATGAAATAACCAAGTAAGTCCGAAGAATGAACGAACTCAATAGAATAAATTTGATCTTTTTGACAATTAATTAAAGTGCAAGAACTATCTTGAAAGAATGAGCTCCAGCAGAATTCGTACAATCGTGCCGAATTATAGTTCACCAGAGAGAAAACCTGTAGATAGTTCATTGAAGAGATGCAAGGAAAAATTTTTTATTAAGATCGTATAGAAGATATAAATCCGGGTGCTTCAATTTGCATCCGTACTTCATTTATTTGTGAACATTACATGGCACGCAAAAAATTGAAGCACTGATTATTTTTCAAAACAGTATCCAAGTTTATCGACACACTTCTGTGTCAGCGAAAGAGGGAAGCTTCTTTGTTCTTTCTTCAAGGAGATCCTTGATTGGTTATGCAACCATTTCCGGACTTCTTTCATCACTAATCATCCGTTTCGAACGTTCTTCCTCTTAATCATTAGTCTACTTCAGCCAACGAAATACTTGGTGATAGTCGCACGGGGAGAAATGAGGGATATCCTCCTGAATCCTGAGACATTTGTTTTTATTTTTAAAGTTCAATAAAATTATACACTTCAAAAAAAAAAGTCACCGACATGAGGAAAAATGTAGAAAAAAAATCTGCAGGTTACACTTAGAGCACAAATGCAGGTATAATATTCTATACTTCGGGTCTCTGCACATACATCTTATATTATAATCATGTATAAAGTATCATGGTATAGTATACTATAAAGGACTCAGGAGGCTATACAGAGGAAGTGGCAGCACTTCTCAGCCAAGTTAAATAAGAGTATCTTGTGTCATATTTGCGCAGTGAGGATAAGCGTTGTAATGATGGAAGATAACGCCTTCAGACTACTTTTCACAATTTCAGAACCTTATGATTTCTTTTAATTTGTACTCCAAAAAACTACTATACTGTAGAATGTTGCATTCATTGTTTGTTAATCTAAGACAAAATTGAGCAATTAATACTGGCCCTTCCGCATATCAAAACATCGCAACCATTACCCTTTTCCCATAGATCACATTTTAACCGATATTAGTGGTGATTAATCTGAATGTTTCCATTCCTTGCTAGCAAAGATTGCTGCAAGTGTTTCGGAAGTGTATTGGCATATTCGAGTCTTATCGGTTGCCATAATTCTATCCAGGAAATCATAATCCTCTTAGTCGTAGCAATGAAGATGTTGGAAGCAAAGTTCAATTCGCTTTGAATTTTTTTTTTTTTTGTAACACGTGGAAAGATCGACATTACGTGATAAATTTTCCCTTGGATCAACTATCGGTAAATGCAAGTTGAAAGATTCAAAGTGTTAGAAAATTGGAATGATCTTCCTTCATGATAACGCCCTTCCTGACTGCACAAAAATCACAGAAGATACTTTTACTGAACTTGGCTGGAAAGTGCCGCATATCCTCTATTATAGTCCGGATGTACCCTCGTACGACTATGACCTGTTTGGACCGCTGAAGAAAAGCTTAGAAAGCAATACATTTTCAACGAATGACTTAATGATTATAGAAGTGCAAAATTGATGCATGACCAACAAAAGATGTTCTTGATGAAAAATAAAGAAACCATCCGGTCTCTTGCAAAGGTTTACCGAAAATATGAGGACTATTAAAAAAAAAGGCGACATTTTCGTAGAAAATCTGATAAAGCAGGAAACTATTCAATGCAGCAATATGCCGGAGCTACTAAATGCGTTATGCTGGACGTAGCGCTAGAATGGATTTCCTGGAAGCTGCAGGCGTATAATTTTACTCGTGTTTCATATAGACTGTAACAAGCATCAGCAACTGTGAAATTCAGGTAACACTCGCCATGCTCCGAGAGCACTCAGACCTCTGGAGACCTGAGCGTACATTTATTTTGCATCAATATTTGTTCAACGTGATAGCCGACAGGACAGGTAAGTCTGCTTCCATTTGCGATCCAGGATACAGACACTTGCTCGGCTCCTCTATAACCCGTCATGATTTATTATTAAAATGGCATCGTCATTGGTGGTCTAATGGTTACCATATCATTGTATTCGACGTTCGTGGGTTTAACCCGGCAGATGGCGATGGATTTATTTATGTACGGATCTCTAGCAACTGTCAACGTCTTCCGGTGTCCAGATTTATTCTTGCATGTCCATCTAAATAGATCATTCTAAATTTCTAGAGTTCACAATTCCTTCCAACCCTTCTAACTACAGGTATGTCTTTTTTGGACAATTTATTTCTTTTTTTCTTTGACGTTCAATCTCGAATTCTTTTGACATGTTTAAGTCAATATAATCTTTTTTATTTTTCTGGCTCATGACTCTAAATACACAGTATTGTACTTACGTACTTACTTTATACGTCAATTTTCAATTACTGCAAACTACGGATATTCTGAAAACTTCTATTTCATTCGCCAAACTTCAATCTTTTTCTCTGGTATCTGCTATACTTCTGCACTATCATGACAAAACGTTTTTTCTCTTATACGTATAGTGGGAGCTAAGTTTTAACTCAATGTGATATATCTACTTTATAAGCTCATCAACACATTAACAGCCTGGGCTTAGCTCAGGGGGTAGCACGTTTATCTATTGATCCGGAGCTGTGGGTTGTAATTCGGCTTGGACTGATTACCCGGGCGGGATTTTTCCCCCGAGGTTTTTCCCCAACTGTAAGACGAATGACAGGTAAACCCACAGCGATTACTCTGACTCATCTCCCAAAGAGTAATGTCACTGTCACTAATTCCATGTACGCTAAATAACATCATAGTTGATGCGTCGTTAAATAATTAATTACAAAAATTAACAACTCTCGTTAACAAAATGTATTTGTTCGCTAATACCTGAAATGTACTGTAAATATACTGTAAAGTATATTAAAACACACAGATTGGAAAATTATAAGCATATGTGTGGCTAGAATGGAATGAAATGGAATTTCGGGAGGGGGCCACTAGGACCCAGAACTGCGACCTTTCAAGATCTATTGCGTTAATCTTCAAGTCAAGAGCATTCCAAATCTCACACCAGCTGACTACAATAAGGTTCGCTACGTACTCAGGTTACGAGCAGGCAACCCCACTTGTCCCCAGGTCAGCCACCTGTGGCGTTCGGGGAGTGCTATGGAATGATGACGGAATAGAGAAATGTTGATTGAATGTTATAAATTCCTAATATGGAGAAACAGAAGAACCCCGAGAAAAACTCTAAGTAAGCCTTTGTCCGCCACAAGTGTCACTAGGACTTTTCTATGAAAACTCCCTTGGCCTGACCGGGACTCGAACCCAACCGCCTGCATGACAGGCTGAAGGTCTGACCACTCAGCCACCGCAGGTGATATATAGGCTCACACTTCAAATGAGCTGTTAAATCAAAGAGAAGGCTACGTTTAAAATCGGTTGACATTTAATGATACTAACATTGCCGAAGACTATGGTTACCGGAAGAAAAATAAAGAAGGTAAACGTGCGAATTCGAAATGAAGCAGTAGGGCAAGTGGACAGCTTCAAATACTTGGTGTGTACTACAAGCATTAACATGAGCTACTGCCAGGAAGTCAAAAGGAGGATAGCAATGGTCAAGGAAGCTTTTAATAGAAAAAAAGAGCATCTTCTGCGGACCTCTGACAAAAGAACTAAGGAAGAGACTAATTAAATGCTTTGTGTGGAGTGTGGCATTGTATGGTGTAGAAACATGAACATTACGACGAAGTGAAGAGAAGCGAATAGAAGCATTTGAAATGTGGATATGGAGAAGAATAGAGCCTGTGAAATGGACAGACAGAATAAGAAATGAAGCTGTGTTGGAATGAATGGGTGAAGACAGAATGATCCTGAAACTATCAGGAAGAGAAAAAATTGGTTGGATCACTGGCTGAGAATAAACTGCCTACTGAAGGATGCACTGGAAGGAATGGTGAACGGAAGAAAAGTTCGGGGCAGAAAATGATATCAGATGATAGACTACATTAAGATACATGAATAATATGCGGAGACTAAGAGGAAGACAGACAATAGGAAAGGTTGGAGAAAACTGGGTTTGCAGTGAAAGACCTGCCCTTGGGCAGAAAACTATAATGAATAAATGGACATTGTCAACATACAATGTTGTATTGGTTATTTGTCTGATCTTCTCATTCCCTTAAGAGTGTCATCGGTGGCATTTTGTAAGTTTGAGTATGTAACAAACAGTATAAATTTTGCAACCACAGGCGTGTACACAATAGCTAAGATGTTCAGCTTTAATGTTGCGTTGAATCCTCGGACATGGGTTCGAATCGCTCTTAGAACTTGGGTTATATCGATTGTCAACATTGTGTCTAGTATTGTCCCTGAGACCCGGCGTCGTATTGATTGTCACGAAAGTCTGCCATTTCTACACATATCACGATCAAAAAAGCCTAAAGATGGATCAAAGATGAAACGTAGATACGAGAAAAACTCAATACAATAACATAACTATTAAACGAAGTACGTAACATAACTAAACAGTTTTAACTTCCACATTGACTTACACAATATAATTAAACAGTATAAAATTTGTACTGAAGTATGCAAAATAATTAAGACACTAACGGCTATAATAACGTACATTGTACAGAGCGAGTAAAACCTAAGGGACCCGACACTAATCCATCTATCTCTCGGCACTACAATCTAGCAAATATATATATATATATATATATATATATATATATATATATATATATATATATATATATATAAAGTTACTTCTTTTCTTATTACGTTATGTTGCCCAACACTAGGAGGAGGATGAAGCGTTAGGAGTTCATCCTCCATCAAAGTTTCGTTTGGTGATGGTATCGTAGACTGGTGCACTCTGATAGAAATTTTATAAATTTGCCACTAAAGATTACCATTTTTGTTAACAAATAAACAGTCTACTCCGTACTCATGCCACAGTTTTCCCGCTAAAAAGTCAGTTAAAAATCTATCTTAGTGTGATAGAGACAAGCACATTCTTCAAGGCTGGGAGTTGAGTCTACACTTTGAACTTTTTTTTAAATGTAAGCTGCTAACATGTCCACCGCTGTGTCTCGTGGTACCGTGTTCGCTCCCTAACCCAGCGGGCCGGGGTTCGATTCCCCGCTTGGGACGAGTTGCCTGGTTGAGGTTTTTTCGTGGTTTTCCCCTCACTCCAATGGATGAATATCAGGTAACTTTATCACGCGTATGGAACCCCACTCATTCTCGCCACTTCCTCTCCCCCCTCATCATCCTTTTCTTATCATTCCGGTTATCTTCTTGGTTTTCAGGTCGCGCCTGCGGCGGCCCTCCGAAGCTCCTGACGCTCTCGGCCGACCTCCATGGATATGCCAAAGCATAGTAATTGGTGATCCAGCAGCGGAACCCACTTCCCTTCCGACGGGAGGGGTGGCCTACATCTCAGAACGCTGGCCAGACGGGAGAGGTGGCGTACACCTCAGACCGTTTGAAGGGAGAATGTGGGGGGCTGTTGGGGTGGAATGATACACGGACTTAGAGAGATGGTGGGACTGGTCGTTAGGGTGTTGGGAGTTAGGTCGATTCGGCGTGGGTGCGGTCGTTGGGCTACAACTCATCCCAGGGACGCACAATAGACCTCAGGTCGGGTGCATAGGGATGTTCCCCTCCCGGCCTCATAGAGAGAGAGAGAGAGAAAAAAGCTGGTAACGTGAAATCTTGCAGGGGTTGATAAGACGTGCTTCGGCGTAGGAATTTGACCCTTGGTATTAACGAGAAACATCGAATCCATATTGAAAGCACAACTCCCAGTTTTGTTACACAGAGTAATGAAGACACGAAGGAGAAGCCTATGATCTATCTACATATACAGAATGGAAGTGGTATAAGGTACAGATTGAGGGGGTAATATAATTGATTAAAATAAATAAAATAAAATACATATTGTGCGTTTTATAATTAAGTGCATGGTTAATTGGAAAATTACGATCAAAGTCTGTGTAGTTTGGCAGCAGCGCGTTGCCAGCTCACATACGAAAGCACAAACGGACTAGGGCTGAATAGCAGAGTTCCGTCCCTTAGTCACCCCAGTAGGATTGTCAGACTTTCTAATGGCAGGAAATAACGATACCTGTTAATCATTTTATTTAATTTGCAAGACAACAGTCCATTTTAAAGAAAAACTGAAAGGACACAAATCATCCCTTATCACTTTCTCTAATGATAAGTAAAAATTAGTACTTATCGAGTAAAGCAGTGTTTAACATTTTGGGGGAGATTTTTTTCCTGAGTAAAGTATTAATTTGGGTCTAATATGGTATTAGAAGTTTTTGTTGTACCCTATCCAAGGAATAAGCTGTTAAAATGTGCACAGTATATCAGAGAAAGATCTATTATCCACACTTACAAATTATGTATCCATTATAAATGGGCAGAATAAAATTAGGAAACTTACCCTACTAACTTAAATTTTAAATTCCATTATTAAAATACATTTTCAGGCTTTTGTATGGGTGGCTCCGTCTCAGAACATTTAATTACGCACCTCAATTGAATGAGTGTAATACATGTATTGAAGCATACTTACTTACTTACAAATGGCTTTTAAGGAACCCGCAGGTTCATTGTTGCCCTCACATAAGCCCGCCATCCGTCCCTATCCCGTGCAAGATTAATCCAGTCTCTATCATCATATCCCACCGCCCTCAAATCCAATTTAATATTATTCTCCCATCTACGTCTCGGCCTCCCCAAAGGTCTTTTTACCTCCAGTCTCCCAACTAACACTCTATATGCATTTCTGGATTCGCCCATACGTGCTACATGTCCTGCCCATCTCAAATGTCTGGATTTAATGTTCCTAATTATGTCAGGTGAAGAATATAATGCGTGCAGTTCTACGTTGTGTAACTTTCTCCATTCTCCTGTAACTTCATCCCTCTTAGCCCCAAATATTTTCCTAAGCACCTTATTCTCAAACATCCTTAACGTATGTTCCTCTCTCAAAGTGAGAGTCCAAGTTTCACAACCATAAGGAACAACCGGTAATAGAACTGTTTTACAAATTCTAACTTTCAGATTTTTTGGCAGCAGACTAGATGACAAAAGCTTCTCAACCGAATAATAACAGGCATTTCCCATATTTATTTTGCATTTAATTTCCTCCAGAGTGTCATTCATATTTGTTAGTGTTGCTCCAAGATATTTGAATTTTTCCACCTCTTCGAAGAATAAATCTCCAATTTTTATATTTCCATTTCGTACAATATTCTGGTCACGAGACATAATCATAATTATTATACTTTGTTTTTTCGGGGTTTACTTCCAAACCTATCGCTTTACTTGCTTCAAGTAAAATTTCCGTGTTTTCCCTAAACGTTCGTGGATTTTCTCCTAACATATTCACGTCATCCGCACAGGCAAGCAGCTGATGTAACCAGTTCAATTCCAAACCCTCTCTGTTATCCTGAACTTTCCTAATGGCATATTCTAGAGCGAAGTTAAAAAGTAAAGGTGATAGTGCATCTCCTTGCTTTAGCACGTAGGTATTGAAGTATACGCGACATAATTAAACAGTATAACCCTTACTTTGAAGTATGCAACAATTTGGAGTGTATAAATTTAGCCTTGAATTATGTAACATAATTAAGCGAAGAGGTGGTGGTGGTGGTGGTGGTGGTGGTGGTGGTGATATTTATGTGTATGCGTGTGTAGCGTATTTGGTACACACAGTATTTCGTGTATGACATTCAATTTTTATTACAAACATTTTAAGTGTCGAATTTCATGAACGCGGTTGTAATACAATAATAAAATTTCACGCTTCATATTCTTCTGTCAAATTATTATTAACGTGAAAAGACAAAATAATTATGTCATCGTCAATATAATATTTCAAAGCGTTAATATTGAAGTCAGTCTGTTGTTGGTATTGGCGATATTGTTGTCGCATATTTAGAAGACCTATAACCGAACTGCGAGAAGAAGGGCTATATTTATCAGAGTATTTCACGGAACTTGCGCAATCTTGAGGTATGCATGCACGGGTTACACAATGCAGCAAGACTGTCACGGGACTATGGGACATGAGCGATCTAATCATCGCATTTTCTGGACCTAACCTCACTCGGTAATACCACGAATACACAAATTTGGAAAACTGAATTCATATGTACAGTTGCCAAACACAAATAAATATAGAGCAAATTCCGGACATTCACTTTGCTGTTTATTTATCTACCGTACCAGTATTTACTTATTTATTTATTTGCTTGTTTGTTTCCTGTAAGAATTGTAAGACAAATCACACGAAGAAAAAAAAAACATAATATATATTTTTATGTTTATCGTAGATTCTGCAAGAGCTTTCCGTCATGCTATCAGGAAAATATATAGGAAATAATGACAGAAAGAGAACAGCCTTGTCATCTTGCAGATTGTGTAAAACATATTAGTAGTAATGCAACATATGATACAAATCTAAGTAATTATTTTAAGGTAACATTTTAATAAGTCAAAGTGCCAGACCATAGTATACATAATCGCGCTTTTTTAAAAACATTTACATAATTTTATATTTAATTATATCCAAATGACACATTTAGTTTAGAAAATAAAGAGACCTGATCATTTGTTAAATGAAATAAAAGAAAAATAATTTAACAATATCAATAACCAAAACTAAGAACATGGCATTTAAAAAGGAAACGCCTTATACAGTTGAAATAACAACAAAAAACTTAGTTAAAATAAATAGTTATAACATTTCCAAATTACTTACGGAGTAACATTAACTACGGCAATGATTGGAACAAGGGTACTTCCAAAATTACACCGTTATCAATGCGTGAAATAGTCTGCCGGGCCAAAAAAAATTACTTGTAACACTACACAACACGAGTTCTGTAATATAATGGCAGTGATCAAATTCTTATACCAGATGATTCATGAGAATTTACCGCCACTTACGGAGCTTATTTTCGAAGACATTCTGAGCAAAAAATATCATATAAACATGTGTCCTAATCTCAATATTTTCAGAATTACACTAATTTGAAGTTGTTAGTAAAATACCTTTTTTCTTTAGTTTTAAGAGTAAAAGAATATTACAAACAGAGAATGAAGTATTCAGAAATATCATTTAATTGGCTAGTGTTCTGAAGCTAAATATGTGTTGTTAATTGCTTTGTACAGATTTTGTTTTTTCAAAACATACGACTTCAGGAACTTGATCCTTTATAGTTTAATTATGCATCCTAATGTAAAGTCTTAAAGAATTTACAAGAGTGGCGTGATCTGTAACAATTGTTGTGACAAATGCGTAAGAAAAATGTAATTTTATAGTTAAAAACACGAAAAAAAACCTGTACGAAGCAACTATGGAATTCACAGCACATTTTTAGCTTCAGAATACTAGGCAATTAAAGGAATGATACTTATGAATAGTTCATTCTTTATCAGTAATATTATTTTACCCTTAAAACTAAAAAATAATATTATTTTACAAACAACTTCAAATTAGTGTAACTCTGAAAATATTAAGATTAGGACACATGTTTATAAGACATTTTTTGCTCAGAACGTCTTCGGAAATGAGCTCCGTAAGTGGCGGTAAATCCCCGTGAATCACTCTGTTTATAGTGTAACTCAGTAAGATATGCAATCTAAGTTATCCATGCCATCTACAAAATAATAAAAGCAGAAAAGTAGATTAATAGTCAAAAACGGAGACATCATTTGGCAAAGAACGCAAATGACGTCTAAATTAATTACGAAGACAGAAATAGACATACCATTCGATAAAAATAACGCTAATGACAAAAAATAACGCTAATGACAATGTCTGCATAAATTATACAATCTACCAGACAGACATGGATCAAGCCAGAAAATATGGATTTAAGGGCAAAACAGATACACATACCTAAATATTATAAGAATGAAGAATATTTTACTAAATTCTTAAATGCATAGATTATTCAGTGTCAGTATGACGAGGGGATCATTACAAACTATTGAATAGGAATTACTTTGAAAGTAAAAGTTGTGGTCCTTAATGAAGATATAAAGATGATAGTATGGAAAACTTTAGTCAGGATAATGGGCTTCGAGAATCAAACTATGAACCTTACAAATATTGAGTCAGGACGTTATTCTGTGGTTTACCTATACATAGCAAGAAATACGGGGGAAGAAAAACAGAGAAAGGAAATAAATAGGCAAGGAAGAAAAGAACAGAAGGAAGGAAAAACTAAATGAGAGGGATGAGAGAAAGAAAAGATGTAAGAAATAAAGAAGAATAAAAATGGATGGGAGATATAAAAGAGAAATAAATGAAAAAAAAAACAGAGAAAGAAATGTAATGATGGAAATGGGGGAAGCATAGAGAAACTAATAAAAATAAATGGAGAAACAAAGAGTAGAAGAAACAGAGAAAGCAAACAAGGAAGAAAGAATGAAAATAGAAAGAAAAGAAAAGAAGATGAAAGAAAGAGAGAAAGAAAGAAAAAAGAAAGAAAGAAAAGGAGAAATGAAGGGAAGGAGAAAGGAGGAGAAGATCAAGCAAAAAAAAAGAAAAGACGAAACAGAAAAAGAAAAGAAGAATACATGAGTTCAGTGAAGTACAGCTAATGACGTCGACTGAAGTTAGACTGTTGAATCTTTTACATGACATAATATTTCTGTGTAGGCCTATGTCGTCTCACATAAATTAATGACAATGTGTGTACGAGTTAATGTGTCCACATGCTATGTTACTTACGCCGTTGATGCTATACACTAACGATGTGGCTGTTGCGTATTTTAAGTGAAGAAAGTTATGTCAACTATTCCTTTAACGCGGCCGAACACACACGCACATTTCAATGTGGTATTCTGAGTACTAGGCATTTGGAAAACATTGTCTTTGAGACACGTATTGGAATCTATAGTTTCTGTGTTAGTGTTGTTCTGAAACACCGAATGATCCTGTGGCCAGAAAAATGCAAATACTAGCATTACTTACAACCGAAAGAAAAATGACAATGGCTGGAATGGACAGACGACTTCTATTTAAACAACATTCCAGGAACTACTGGCTCCTTATATTCTATTTCTGAGCTGCTTTCTAACTGCGTACTTGTCCACAATTTTTATAGTGACATAGGCTTTATAATTAGGTTATTTTCTACCTTAAGGAGTTAGGTACAGCTTAGAGCAGTAAAATTTTGGAAATATTCAACATTTTTTCCCTCCATTACTGTATTGTGTACAATAATGAAAATTAGTATGAGTAAAACATAATCCTTCTGCTATATTAAAAAAAAAATATTTTACGATTTAAAAAAGTTATTTACATTTTTTTTTTTTTTTTTTTCAAAATTCAGTTCACTGTGCAATGATAAAGCGTTTCCCACGTAACTAAAAAACCATCCAACATTCTGTAATGAAATGTCTTGTGTGTATTAATGCACGTCATATCTACAATATGATGCAAGATCACTTCTCTATCTTTGATAGATTGTATGATAAAAAATAAATTCATTTTACAAAATGGTAAAATATCAGTATTTTCTTCTAACACAAACAAAAATTATTTATTAAGGAATGTAGTTGAAAGAGCATGATAGCCTGTTGTAAACACGAGTTTCAGCAATAAAATAAAAGAGAGAGAACATGAAAAAGTTAACATGTTTATGAGTTATGAGGGAAACGCTTTATCACTGCACAGTGAACTGCATATTTTGAATTAATATATATATATATATATATATATAATTTTTTTTAAATCGTAAAAATATTTTTTATATAGCAGAAGGACAGTGTTTTACACATACCAATTTATTTTCATTGTTCTACAAGATATAATAATGGAGGAAAAAAAATGTTGAATATTTCCAAACATTTTACTGCTGTAAGCTATACTTAACCGCTTAAACAAACAACTATTAACAAGATAAAAGCTATGGTCTGTCAATCACATGACATCTCTCTTACAAGACAACAGAGGTTTAATCACGCCAATTAGAGGCCTATATACATATAAGCAGTGTATAAATGTGCGCACACACACACATATATGGACCCTAAATACGCATAATTATGCGTTTATTCAGAAAAAGTATATTTATTTTTAATCAATATTGCTTTAACTTCTAAACTACAACCAACCGATATACTGGTAATTTTAATGAAACATTACTTCACATACCCAATCCTTTTTATTCAATTCCATGGATACATTCTGCAGGAAATACGAACAAAGTAGGAGGTAAACAACAGTCCATTCGTAATCATTTTGTTATCTGAAACTATGTTGTCATGTTTTCCGGTTTAAATGTTGATGTGGATCCTTCTTCATATAATACTTGTATTGGTTTCAGCTGTGAATCAACACAAGCAAAATATTTTTGAAATGTGAACGTTAAAGATCCAATAACAATTCATTCTGGGCGACACATATGATAGAGAATGAGGTTTCATTTCGTCTGACTCCGTCAATATAATTAAATACTAAAATCAATAACAAATATGACATATATTTGTTTTTACTTCTATATTCATTTTAATGTAAGTAAGAGGGAGTATTTAGAAAGAATCTGAAGACAAATTTTGTCGTTCGTTTCTGCTCATAATAGTTAACTCGCGGTACTGTGTACAATGGACCAATGAACGAAATTGTTGTTGTTGTTGTTGTTTAATTAACTGTCCGAAGGCAGGTTTCAACTTCATAAGTGGCATCAATCAGGCATCACTCGTGAGTCAACTAAGCCAGGAGATAATGAGGTAGGCCGGGCAGTTCCTTTCCCCCTCCATAGCATACGTACATCGCAGACTATGAACATACTACACTAATCAGACTTCAGACGTATACGATTTGAATTAAATTACAACTAATTAATTTAATTTACATACTGCTTTTCCTCAGTGCACCTCTTTAACTGTGGTAAAATCATTAGTATTACTACAGTACTTCGAAAAGGAAAGAAAATTTGGAAGCTCAGGTAACAATTATGCAATTTCTCGTCCACATCGTCATAAAACTTCTAGGGCTGTATTCATAGACATTCTTAGCGCGGGCTTCCGGTGGATGATCAGCGAACTAACGTTTTTTGTATTCATAAACCAGTGTTAGCGATATGATATGATATGATATGATATGATATGATATGATATGATATGAATCCCGTACAAGTAACTAGTCGATAGCCGGGCTAGTTTAGCACGCTTGTAGCGCGGGCTAGCGAAATGTCTAGAATAGCACCCCTAGTCACCAATATTGTCTATCATCGGGGATGATTAATTTCGCTCCTCGAGTTTCATCTTAGAAATGAAATTATTGACACTGCCAGTCTAAGGCAGATAAAGGAGATCCCACGACGATTTTATCTCGAGATCTTATGAACTACTGCTGCTGCTCCTGCCGCCGCCGCCACCGCCACCCAAATAACGATAACTAGTATAAACATAATTAGTGTAAAATTATTTTAAAACTTTTCCTAGTCGTACCATTAGGATCTACTTCTAGCGCGCAGTAGAGTTTGAAATAGGTATTACAACACAAATCTCTAAGGTTAGAATACTTTTATGTAACTTCAGACGTTAAAAATATAGATAGTTATTACCATTACCAGCACCATGATTTTATAGTTTTGGATCGAACGTTCAATAACGTCACTGTTAGGAACTAAAACCATAATATTTATCTATAGTAATGTCACAAGAGGTCTGAGATTTCTCGATAACTCCACGAGTGACATATCAGGACTATTTCGTGAATAAAATAAAAATGTAAATAACATATCCCTAAAATTCGCTCACAAAATGATAAAAATTGTATATTTATGAATACTTAACCTATTCAGACATCTGAAGTTGAAATAGATGAATATCGATTATTCCAATAAAGAAATTGGTTATTATTCAGTAATGCCAATTAAGAAACGCGACATACAGGTTTAAAAATGTTATTTAGGTCTACATGTACTGCGCTTTTCTCTTACTATTATAACAGAAATACATTTTCATTATCTGCTGAAATCATAATTTAATTTAAACATTTTATAATATAATTACAAATAACCTGATTAATACATTAATTAAATAAACAATTGTTAGGAAGGAGTGTAATTTTCTTTAGATACAATGGACATGGAATTAGAAGATGAAAATGTACTGTAGATGTGGAAGTACAGTAGGATTTCGCACTTTATTTAATGCAATGGATTCATGCTCATCGATTTACGGGGAAACATTTGGCGACACTGATTAAACAAAAGAACGACCATGCGATAAATTTATACTGATAAATCGTGTTGAAAAAATTATAGCGATGTATAACTGTTATTGGTTGGAATTCATAATTTCATTACACTTCATTGGTCGAAAATGGAATGTCGTCATATAAACGAAATAGTCACTATAATATCGGACAATAAGACAATCTATCTTTTAAGTATGTAGACCTATTGTCTATTGTGTAGATACAGTGAAGGAACTATTGGAAAGAATGATCATTTTTGTAGTTGCCTGTGACATCATCCGAACGACATTATTTACATTTCCAGAAAATCTGAAATCCCTTGGCTAAGCTACGAGTACATAGTCTCATCCGAGATGGAGAGCTTATCGAATACAAATAATTGAAACTATATGCAAATGTATTTAAATAATTAGACTAATAAATAATGCTAAAGAAAAGGAAGTTTCAGGCCCATATACTCCAGTTTAGTAGGCATCTTAAATACGTGCGTGCAAGAGAAATTGGCTAATTAGCCATCACTGTAACATACTCATATTTTTAACCTGTGAAAGAGGTGTTATCGGACACGAGTTCTTATTCTCACATTTCTTTTGACCTCGATCAGCAACCATAGAAATATATGTCCAAGTGAAGGAAAACTTTTGTATTTGTCACATTCCTTGTGTTTTATGACTTTTCTAGATATTTGGCATCATGTTAACTCTTGGAATCATAATAAAAGCAAATTTATCACTATCAGATACTGCATTGCTTCTTTCGCGTCGATTCATTATCAAATGTATATTCATAGAACATTACCTTAGCCAAAGGCGTCGCTCAGTCGGTTAAGGCGCTTGCCTGCCGGTCTGAAGTTGCCTCGGGTGCGGGTTCGATCCCCGTTTGGGCTGATTACCTGGTTGGATTTTTTCCGAGGTTTTCTCCAACCGTCAGGTTAATGCCAGGTAATCTATGGCGAATCTTCGGCCTCATCTTGCCAAATAGCTTGCCAAAGACTCGACTTCACCCGTCTTTTCAAACTTTTCCTCGTTCCTGTAAATCTCACAACACTCGTAATGCATTACAATAGGCTGATATATTACGAGTACGAGTATATAATGTAGTATTGTTCCTATTATTTAATAAATATTAACGTAAGATCCCAAACGCGAAGAATGCAAGTGAGATATTATTCGAGTTTAAACAATAATAAAGAGTCTACGTAAAGATTAATTTTTGGTCCTAAAGAATATATATATATATATATATATATATATATATATATATATATATATATATATATATAGTAACAATTGATATTAGAGGAGAAAAATTCGCTACGGCGCCGGAGATCGAACCCGGGCCCTTGGTTTTACGTACCAAGCGCTCTAACCATTGAGCTACGCCGAAGTTCAATCCACAGCACCGGATCGAATCCCTCCCCTGCAGTGTTTTTCCCTTTATGGCCTGACTCCAAGTTCGACATGTATGTTGACATTTTTTTTATCAAGTCAACTGCCATTATACAAGGAGCGCACTCAATAGAGTGACTTGGTGGCCGGGATTCCACAGTAATATGCACTGTTGGGCGAAGAATCTAGGTAAAGATTAATTTTTGGTCCTACAGAATATATCTGTTATGGTAACAAAGGGAAAAACATTGGAGGAGAGGGATTCGATCAGGTGCTGTGGATTGAACTTCGGCGTAGCTCAATGGTTAGAGCGCTTGGTACGTAGAACCAAAGACCGGGTTCGATCCCTGGCGCCGGAGCGAATTTTTCTCCTCTAATACCAATAATAAAGAGGCCTATGTAATAATTCTACAGTGCTTGGGAAAAGTGACATAAGTCGGTTTCCACAAACCTTTTTTGATAATTTATTGACAACTTACGGAACATCTGCTCGCTTCTCCCATTACAATAATTCATACAGAAAAAAAAATCAAATCGACATAAACCAGTGTAAGTTGTCAATAAATTATCAAAAAAGGTTTGTGGAAACTGATTTATGTCACTTTTCCCAAGCACTACAGAATTACAAATGAAGGGTAAAGGGAAAAAACTATGAATGTCACATTTCTGTTAAGGGTGAGATAATGATCTGATTCAAGTTATTACTGCGAAATTTATTGTTGTTCCTATTGAAATTGAAGGAAATGATGACTCTAACCGCGGTGATAATTCTTCTTTTAACAATTTTCATAGGAACAACAAATAAATTTTGTAGTAATCTACTGAATTAGATCATGACATGACCCTTAACAGAATTGTGACATCCATCGCTTTTCTCGTGCACCCTTCAAATGCATGTCTTATTAAATGTGTGCGAATAATTTCGTAATTTTGATCAAAGAAAAATAACTTGTTTTACATACACGCCATAAAATAGAAAAAGATAAAATAAATGTGAACAAAATCTAAACATACAAAGAGACAATATGCCTATGCGTCGTAATAAAGTGTAACTGATTAATGTACTGTATATTTATGAAGCAACCAGGCCCGTATGATGACAATTTATAATTAATTAGAAAAGTTTATATAGGCCTAATACAAAACAAAATGTTACATACTATTAACTTACAATTCGGACAGTGACGATTACAAATAAAATGTTCTTTGAAAAATACATTATTCCAAATTATTTGAATCCCATATTAGGCACAAAAGCTAAAATTGCACATGTCCAGTCTCTCCCGCAAGTCATTCATGAAGTAGCGTTCATCCCCACCTTGTGTAACTTTGACTTGATGAATAGATGAGTGGTGAAGGGGAGTACATAGAGCGGCACATAGTTAAAATACCTTCACCAAAACGGTCCTTAGGCTGGCAACTTGCCATCTCTTTATGAATATGGCGGCAAAACGTAAGAAAAGGAGAACATTACCATGCCAAAAAATACGAGCTAATTCACAAACATGCACAAGCAACACAAATCGTATTCACATTATTCATTAAGGCTGCCTTTAACAATAGCAATATCATTTCGTCTTGATCTAAGATCAAACCTAACTACATTATTTCAGTTCAAGTTGGTTAAATACAGCTTATCAGAAGCTAAATAACATTGCTGTACGCAATGTTACATGCGTTGGATTATATAGGTAATGTTATTTTCAGATTTAACTTTCTTTTTTCTTAATAAAACTTCAGGCTTTTCTAATCTCTTGGAATTACATTTGTGGAATTTAGTCTTCAGCAATTTCTTTCCAAACCTCCCATTCTTCCTTCTCTCTCTCTCTCTCTCTCTCTCTCTCTCTCTCTCTCTCTCTCTCTCGATAAAAGAATCTGTTTCTTATTCTTTGTAATATTTACGCTTGACAACAATTTCAATCAACATTCTCGCTCTTCATTTTTAAAATTTCCTGTAAGCACTCTCGTGTTCCTCCTCTGGTTACGCGCTACCAAACAAATATAGACTTATGCATATCGAGCAATATACAAGGTGTAAACGATATAAACTGCCAACATTATGCAGACAGTATATAACGATCTACTGAACAAAATGTCTAGTGAAATTTAATTTCTTATATCGTATTTTAAATCTGCAAAATGCTATGTTTTTAAGATCGATAATAGTGCAATTATTCGTTTGCATTTCGACTGAACGTGAATGACATTACCAATGACCTTGCGCCCAACACATATGCTACCAATACACAACAGAGATACAGCAGAGTAACAAACGACTGCTTCAGCGTACGTATCGGGCAAAGTAAATAATGACTGAATTCTCTTTTTCAAAAACATTACATTCACAAAACATATTTTTCTGGGAAAACTTTGACAGATACAGGAAAACGTCATTTGACTTTTCCTTCAGCTATTTATGCTCTACCATCAGTATATTTTGGCAGTTTATATTGTTTACACCATGTATTGCAAATAAACTCGTTACCAACAGGATTTCTCTCATATTTCGCGCTGTTGTCACATTTGTGACTTAGCGGTAGCGCGTTTCCCTGCTGATCCATAGCTGAGCTCGGGCGTGGATTCGATTCTCGCTTGGCTGACTACTTGATAGTTATTTTTTGCGAGATGTTCCCAACTGTAAGGTAAATGTCAGGTAAGAGCTGGAGAATCCTCTGCCTTATCTTCCAAATTCCATCTTGCTACCACCAATTTCATGGACGTTAAATACCCTCCTCTTCTTCCTATCATGTAATAAGCCTGGTAGCCTGTTATACTGTCTCACTCCATCGTTTCAACGGACGGCCCAAAGATCTTGTTCCTAAAGGGCGGTAATTTAGTGCTTGGCGTGATATCTTGTCCTAGGCATCCTGAATATATGAGATATCTATTTCTGTCTATAATTCTGAATTTTCTCTAAAATTGAGTCAACTTAGCAGATGATACAGCGTCGTTAAATAATCGAAGTAAAAAAAAGTACTAAACCAGGTTCACGTACTCCAAGATCAATGTTATACAGAGTGCGCAAAATAAAACCGGCCCGCGGAAAATATATATGAAATATATGAATTTATATGTATGAGTATAAGACTGACGCGGAAATGACCCTGACAATACAGAAAACCGTGATTTAGATATAATGGGTTATTAGATATCAATTAATATTCTTCAAAGACCCATAATACATGTAAATATTACAGATTTTCCAGGCCAGTTTTATTTTGCCCACCCTGTACAATGGAAATAGTGACAGAAAACAGTTTATTTCCTGATATTCGATCAAAAGTGAACTCCAGTTAGCTTTGTTTATGCAACCAGATCTACGTTATTTATCGATGCGTTGTCAATTGTACGGTTATCAAGGATCGGTGGAATTGGTGACAGTGGTCAAGATGCGAGGATTCGCCATAAAAGTATCTGACATTCGACTTACAATTAGGGAAAACCTCAAAGGGAAAAGGTAAAACCTCAACTAGCTAATCGACTCACACAGGATTCCAGCTCATGTTCGAGTAGGTTCGGAGCACGAGTCCCGTACGTTAACCCTACGCGAGTAGCCTATTGAATATATAAGCTTGGAACAAGTTACATCTACATCATCGTACATCATCATTATGAGTGAGTGGATCCTTCAGATCATTTTGTCCTTACACTTGTGAAATTATAAACAAACATTACAATACACGAGTGGCTTCACTTCCTGGTCAGAATGGCACAAGGCCATAACTTGAGACAAAACAGGATACTACGTTGAAAACAAAAGATACGAACCCAGTTCCCATAATAGATAAATCTCCAAGTCCATTCCATTAATTGCACCCGGATCCGCTGGATCTCCACAGATAAACGCTACTGCAACCAGTCCGGTAGAGGAAAAAAATAAGGTGCAAAAAATGTAGTCTGAAATAAGTTCTAACATAGCATACAGCCTACTGCCAACAATAGCCCAATATGTTTTCAGGTCTGCCACTCGCTTTCAAGTCTTGCAATACTAGAGTTGTGTGCAGGGCACTTATGTTGCCAAAGCACGAGAGGAAGAACAAAAAAACGTCAAGAGTCACATGGATAGAAAGAGAAGACTAATCTTTTCAGACTTGCCTCTGTTTACTTGCTATCTTGCATTCTATGAATTCTTCCACTGCCGGCTGACCCCTTAATCAATTCTACCCTAAATTCTTCGTGCACTATGAATAGTACATGCTTTCATGTCAAATTGTTCACACTATCTCAAGCAGATAAAACTAATTTCAAGCGTTTAACATGGTAGGAAGAACTTTTTATAATATTAACCTAACCTCCTAATTCAAGCGATGATTCAATGCTGACACAGAATTGCTCCTTCTTTGATAAAAATGACTATATGCGAAAAGACGAAAAGCAATTTCTCAATCAATGACACTATTTTAATTTGAGCTCCAGGAATTAACATACAATTTTCAAGTAATTTAATACCATTGGACGGGTAGATCAACGAAACAGATGAATAAATCAGTGCAGGATTCTAAACTTACCCTAATGGTGAAAGACCTTCAAAATACAATAAATTATAACTAGTGTTATATTTTTTCGAAGCGAAAAATGAGAAGACAGATATACCAAGCTTAAGACGAAATACATACATACATACATACATACATACATACATAACTAACATACATACATACTCACACGTACGTACGCACGTACATAGCTTACGTATATAATAATCCGTGGCGCTACAGCCCGTGAAGGGCCTAAACCGACCAGCCGGCTGCTGGCCTCACGCCCACATGCCGAAGCAGAGGTGGACGATCATCCAACCAGAATGGAGGTATCGTGTGGTTAGCACGATGATCCCCCAGCCGTTATAGCTGGTATTCGCAACCGGATTTCGCTACCTATCGTAGCTCCCCAAGTGCATCACGATGCTGGTTGGGCACCGGTCCCATACACTGGCCGAAATTTCATGAGAAAATTTCTTCTCCCATGAGGACTTGAACCAGCGCGCATTCCGTAACGCCGGTCCTAGGCGGGATGCCTTAGACCGCGACGCCACGGCGCGGGACAGCTTACGTATATACAGGCACAAAATCATAAACAGCGGCAACCGTGAAATTACTTGTTACAGAAAACTGAAATATTGCATAAACGAAGAACTCGATGCTATGAACAGATTATGCACGAAGAACATTTTTTTGAAAATACAGTACACCCAACATAGGTAGGTTCTGCTAAATATTACTTCAAAACATTAATTATATTATATGTAAGTAAATTAAATGTATTATTTTTTAGTTACTTCGTACAAGACGAAACATTCGTATACCAGTATAGTATTATGTCGGTGAAACTTTATCTTAAGTCCTTAACGTTTTTCAATAAATTACAAATATTATAAAGGAAATAACAGATCCAGCTTTATTCGCTTCCGTTAGCAAAGCAATGGCTTATCAGAGGATGAGCACAAAGCATAACCGTGACCTCACGCTCATATGCCTCGATGGAAGCGAAGTCAGTAGGCCAGGCATATTATCAGAGGAGTGTCCGTTATTGAAATGTCAACAATTTTCTTAATGGAGAAAATTAAGACTTAAACATGCTTTCACCAATTGGTTATCTCTTACGAATGCCTATATTTTTTTCTGACAAATTAGGATGCCCTGTTCTCCTGGTTTCATGTGCTAGGTAAATACAGATTTTGCTTCAATGGTTTAGTATTGCCGTAGTAAGGTTTTCCTTGTAAAGAAGTACAGTTATGTAAGATACGAAGCTAAAAGCGAAATAATTTGTTGTCAGATTGCAGCGCTCCCTGGAATTGTTATGTCTCGTAAGAACACAATTCAGACATAAGTGAAAATAAAAATGAAACACATAGGTCATTCTTTAAACAGACAAGCCGAAAAAGACGTGATTTAACAGGATAAAGATAGATTAAGGGTATTTTACTAAAAGAATAACAGAGATCAATAGTTACATGAAAACAAGGAGGGAAATATTCGTTAAGGATTATATTAAGCATACTTTAAGAAACAGATGAATGTATATATATATATATATATATATATATATATATATAATTCATCTGTTTCTTAAAGTATGCCGGTCGTTACGGAGTCATGTGGTTGGGTTGGTGCGCGTACGGGATCTATGGCACGCAACTCATTCCATATCGAGGGTTAGCGCAATAGAGTAGGTTATTTTACGACGCTTTATCAACATCTAAGGTTATTTAGCGTCTGAATGATATGAAAGTGATAATGCCGGTGAAATGAGTCCGGGGTCCAACACCGAAAGTTACCCAGCATTTGCTCATATTGGGTTGAGGGAAAACCCCGGAAAAAACCTCAACCAGGTAACTTGCCCCGACCGGGAATCGAACCCGGGCCACCTGGTTTCGCAGCCAGACGCGCTGACCGTTACTCCACAGGTGTGGACTGCGCAATAGATCTCAAAGGGTCGCAGTACTAGGCCATCCGTGCCCCCCCCTCACTTAAATTCCATTCCATTCCATATCCCCGGGAAAGCTGTAATTTGTGGCATTCAAGATCCCCCAATCCTAACGTATGCTATTTTTACCTATAGAATGATCTTAAAGATGTCTATGAAAAAACCCTGTAACTATAAAATGTAAGAAGCGATATGCATAAAAATTACAATTGTCCAGCTGTATCATGTGTCTCAGAATTTTTTTTTTCAAATGGTGTGAAGCATGCGTTCGACAAGTGGCAGGTATTTCCAGGAGCACTTGAATGGTGTTACGAGTATTTTTAATTAAATTCGATTGTTCCGATAATTTGGACCGTGCAATGGCTCATTTACTTACAGAGAGCAGACCACTCCCTTGCCAATGATGCATATTCGATCATAGCGAGGCTAATTGTCAATGGAATATACGTCCCATGCGGTGTCTATATGGTAGGATGGCGCGTTCGTGAAGATAGGCGCTGTTACAACTAACAGTAAGCCACAATAATGATGTGAGCGGATTGAATAGAACTTGCGATTTACACTTCTAATGTTTAGAGGCCTGAGTTTGATTACCTACAGCCTCCAAGCAACCCGCAACAGTGTATGTATGTATGTATGTATGTATGTATATGTGTGTATGTATGTATGGAATATAACTCGGTAGCAACAAACTCTACTTAGTTCAGGTCTGCTGTTCAGTGAACATACGAAAACAAAACAAAGCTAGGTGGTTGGAAATGAGTGCTCCAATAGGAGAATTTGGTAGCGAGCACGTCATTAGGAATATATTTTATCACAAAGAAGGAAACATTTTTCATTTGAAACACTTAAAATGTTTAGTCATTGATTATAATGTGTAGACTCGTAAAGCACGCACTCATAATTTGTTTTATTTTAGGTTTATGCTGACATTTATATTTTTCATTTGTTAATTCCAAACTTTAATTAGATCTAAACTATTTAGGTGCGTCTTACTTAAAATGAGGGGAAGACAAATTCCGGGCGCCAGGTAGCCATGGCGACTAAAAATTTTATGTGGCTCCTGAATTGTTTATTGCGTTCAAAATTTTAGGACTTCGATTTCTCATATGTCTCTACGACTAATGCATAATGCTAACAAAAACAGTTATAGAAAGAAGTTCAAATGTGCTTTTTAAATTAATATCGTTACATTTGTTGCAAGATATATTTAGCTTCAGAGAGTGTCTGAGAGTATGTGTTTCCATTGCATATATATTTAATATTGTTTAATGCATCTTTATCTTATTTCGAATGGTTTTCTCATTATATGTGTGAATAAAATGTGGTGGCTCCCGCAAATGAAGGGGCTGGCTCCTGAAATATTTTTAGTTTTTCTATCCCTAGTAAAAGTTATCTTTTCTTGTATTTAAGATGCCTTTAAATAAATACTTTGTTATTATTGTTATTAATTCCAAGTTATATCTTGTACATGAGTACTATTCCTGTTGTTCACCGACTTATACACACACACGAATAAAGAGATATAAACACACAGTACCGGAGCGTGCGGGAAGACTGCAGCGTGAACTGCTGACTCGTAACTTGCTTTCCGTACCAAGCGAAGCTGGTATGATCGATGTACATCTAACTTGTATTCAAAGTAACCAAACGCAGGACTCTACTATAATGTTCGTACGCCACCCGGCAGAAAAATTATCGCGCAGCTGTACAACTACGTTCCTGATTCATCAACTGAGCCTTTATAACAACGAAGTTTCTGATATTCACATTATGTAACTGTATGGGAGTCATGCGTATGTTAATTAATCATCATGGCCAACGCTTATCAGGAAGTCTCTTTTGTCACACCAAACTGAAACAGTTTCCATCAAGTCTTTCTACGCAGTCCGAGGACCAGCTAAGCTCTGGATGTCCATTTTTCTTTTATAATTTCTCTCTAGGCACCTGCTTCCTCAGCGCAACAAAGGTCACGAGTAGCTAGAATCCTTGATTATGTGATCAACTGACGCCCGCTAAGAAAATATAACAGTCATAAAACAAGGGACATGTGCCCGCTTCCTTTCAGAGAAAGCTAATTCTCTACTTCCTTGTCTACCACTGTAGATTAACGGTTAGCGCCTGACCGTATAACGAGAGGACCCGGGTTCAAATCTTGGTTGGGGCAAGTTACCTGGTTGAGTTTTTTCCGAGGTGTTACCTCAACTAAATTAAGTAGAATTGCTGGGTAACTTTCGGCGTTGCATTCATTTCGCCAACATAATTACACTTCCCTTCTTTCATCATCATTTCCGTTTCTTTCCTACATTTCGGGCTTGCTCCAATGTAGCGTGGCTGCGGGCCGCCACCGAACATGGACACAGTGGACATGTGGTTATTCGTTGCTGGTGGTAGTGTCATACATCGTGGGCTCTCCACGATGGGAACAGGGATGAGGGACCGCGGTGAGGTATACGCGGAAAGGTAAAGGGATCATGTAGGCTGCAGGGTAGTTCGGAGGCGGAGCACAAGTGGATCTATGGCGCGGAGATCTTAGAGCATGCACACCATTCCATCCCGGGTAGTATAATGGGCCCACTCAAGCGGTCTGCTTGCAAGGACAGTCCCAGTCCGTGCCTTTCCTTAAAGGGGGACTAATAGATTCTCTACTTACTTGTTGAGAATCGAACTCGTGTCCGCTTGATGTGTACATAGAGATCATAAATTGCTTGAGTCGCAGTAGAGGACTCCTTATCACTATGTGAAAGATATTCCAAATTGTGTCCTCCACCGTGGCTCAAGTTATGAAGCAGTGGTTTAACCACATCACGAAGTCCCATCTAATGGCGGGTACTTGTCTGCATCATTCACTCAAGCGTCTCCATCTAGGAGCGACGCGTCGAAGCTGTAGTTCTTTTAGTCACCTTAGGTGTTATCCTCCTTGTACCACAGGAGGCGAACTACACAGCACCACATAATGCTGATTAATGGAGGAATGATGGAATTCCAGTACAGGAAATGAAAGTACCCCCCAAAAACTTACCACCAAGCACCGTCTTTGTTCACCACAAACTCCACTTCAACACGCCGGGATTCGAACCCAGGTTTCCAGCGTTGTTGGATCAAAACTCTCTCAAGTATGAGACTCTAACGGGCCTATGAATCTAATCTTTGAACAAAGATAGTGGTGAAATGCCGTTGTACACAATTTTAAGACTTTTTTTATAGGTTGAACCCAATTACAAATTAATAGTATTTATTTGTAAGTTTCTGATCATTCTAGTATCCCATCGTATGATGATATAGAATTTCGCTGCGTTCCTCGTGTTTCCCACAAACGAAGAAATCAATGCATTGAACTCGATGACAATTTCAAATGAGATTTCGGTTATCAAAATTTGTAGTAGAAGAACTTGAACAAAGGGTATGTGCTTAGTTACAGCCACAAACAAAACGAAATCATACCCTGAATTCATGATCCTCCACACACGTGCTGAGACGCAAATTCAGGAGGCGGTAATGATCATGTTTCTCTATCAAAGGCGAAAGAGTTGAAAATGAACTAGTTTTATACACGAATTTCATTCATGTTTCGTGATGTTGTCACGCATTTTATTGCAGATATCAGTTAGTACTAAACCTAGTTTACATGTTCTTTAATTTTATACGAGTGTAGAAACTAACTTCCAATTATTTACTAATGTTCATTTAAAAATAACCTATAATTAGTGGCATTTATACAACTGGCCCATAATGTTATAATTGTTTCCACTAAAACCCACAGATCTAATTCTAAGGGCACTCTACAAAAGTTACAGTTTTTACTCGAGTGATCAATGTGTTCTGTCATAGGTTTGGTTGAAACACAAATAAAATAAATGCGAGTAGATTAAACTATTTTCTCTTACACGTCACATTTGTAAAGTAAAAACAGACCCATTCAACTTGGCCCTTTACGAAACCCTGACTGCTCAATATCATTATCATTGATCGTTCAGCTTCACGTTCTGACCTCTTCAGCCACGGAATATACAGCATACGAACATCAGCACTCCAGTCGGTCTCGACGAAGTGGTAATAGGAAACCAGACTTTATTAGGTTGGGCGGTGCACGACCTACTTGCTAATTGGAAGACCAGTCCATTTCAGAGTCCGAAAGTGGAGAACGACCAGGAACAGTTTTTAAAAACAAATTTACTGTATCGCACGACTCTCAGAAAAGAAACCATGATGGCTACATCCCAAATAGGCATTTTAAAAATATGTATATATATAATTATATAGGGTATACATAATATTTTATATACATATTTAATTATAGGGTCTATGTAAGCCTATCCATTGCATGTTTTCATCCGCATCCGTTTTTTTAAAGATATATATATACTGTATAATAGGCCTATATTTATAATTCAACCCCTTAGGGAAAGATAATAGTAACCATCAATTTATTGGTCTTCAGCATAAATTTAGGTTGTCATTACTCATAAATAAATTTAATAATACAATAATAATAATAATAATAATAATAATAATAATAATAATAATAACAATAACAATAGATATAATATGTTTTCGTCGCTTTTAGTTATCATTTCACACAATTCCTGAACATAAAGCTTGTTTATTCTTGTTGCAAAAAACACCTTTAGAAGCACGTTGAAGTAGAAATACAATTGTGGGTTATCATTATCTTGTCCCAAGGGGCTGAATTATTATATTATCTGTGGCTCAGGTAGTAGCAACGGCTAACGTCGTGCATTACAGGCGCTATGTTCGATTCAAGTTCATCGAGTACAGCGAAGTTCGATATTCGCCGATGTTCGCTCTGCATACGGAACTCTGTCGTGTTTGTTCCGCCTTGTTATAAAAATATTCGCTCTCCTCTACTCCCACCCCTACATGTTATAACCGCGTAAGAATTTTAACACAGATCTTGCGATTAGTTTTTCATATGAAATAAGAAGAAGTTTGTAATATCTTGGTTGCCTCTCTCATGTTCGAACATTGCAGGACCCTAGTAGTGACTTTAGCTCTAATTCCAGAGCTCGATTACATACAGACAGTGAAGCAGCGATTTGCCTTAATTCATTTCTAAGGTTTGGAAGTGTCAGTTTATTATGTTTCTTCCGTACTGTCTTGTGCCACAATAGACACATGATCCGGAATTCTGCCAATTTGTGAGTGACTAGAATTATTAGCTCATGATCCTCATACAGTTGGTGACAGAAAGGTGCCGAAAGGTTCTGTAATTAAAGTAAAGATATTTTCCCCATCATCATCAGTCTAGGAGAGACGTCATGTCGCCAACTACCTTCTTATTTACTATGTCATTTTGTATTGCAATTACACCTAAGATTTTTCTCGTTAAAACTTCAATGTGTATTTACAAAGTAAAGCAGTTCTTTCTGCATTATAAAACTTTAATAGTGCCCACGCATTGAAGAAACGAAAGTGTCTGGTAACCAAATCTATGTATGAAGTCTTACATTGAATTCCATGTTTCCATCAGAATCCATTATCTTTTAAACATAATCCCGTTTTCATAATAAAGCTGTGCTTTGGAAAACTCAAATAAAAATTAACTTGAAACACTTTCTTGTATAAATAGAAAAATATGCAAGCAAAATACTTTTTTCATCGGAATATACAATTATATGCACAATAAAATGTATAGTATAATTTTCAAAGAACGTGACTTCAGTATAAAATTCACAATTTTGTAAGCGACACGCATGTCGCATAGAAATCCGAGCCCTAATAATGACATTAATCATCTCGCAAAACAATGCAACACAAAGTAGAGAAATCACACTGGGAGAAACAAGATCGCACTGGAGAAACGAAATGAGAGAGAAGGGAAGTGGGGTGAAGAAAGCAGGTGGTGTGGTGAGATCTGGAATGCGGTCTTTTTAAACTGAACTCGATAGGTCCTCCTACTAACAGGCCGAGCCTGTCCTCTGCCATGTATTACTTTTAGAACAATCTCAACGCCACATCTTCCCCCTCTTTCGTAGAAGCACTGACCTATGGGTAATCGGTCCCTGCACTGTAAACTATGCGCACATCATTCCAGTTAACACGAAGCATATTCCTTCCATATTGTGAAACAAAGGTTTTTTTGGATAGATTTTAAAATAATATATGTGGTAAATACACACAAAAAATAACATTAGACGTGCAAACTAAAAATTCGACTATTTACACAGGATGGACACTTTACTAGAACATCTTCACGTAAATCACCACCACCATCCATATTTTATCTTCAAGCTTTGGGACTTTAAGGCCCGTTCCTTAACATTTTGGAATTATGAGCCAACATTGAGCTCATACCATGTTTTTGAGAATTCACCAAATCTTGTAGGAACAGAGAGTCTGCAATCCAACTTCAGAAAGATGGCCTTGCGTTCCACACTAGCTGGCCACAATGACTACATATATCACGGCTTGCAACTACCAAACGGAATATTTCCTAACACGGCATAAACATTGTTCCTAATAATCACTTATATTACTTTGCAACAGTCACTCAAACACTGTGTATATCATTATTATGTAATCACGTTCGTTAAAACCAATAGAAATATACAATTAAGAATTAAGAAATTCATTATCATTATACCAGAAATGACTCTGGAATTCTTACCCTATAAATGCACAGTAAGTCACACTCAGTTAAATACAATGTTTATGTAGGCTAAATTCATAGTGGAGTTATAATTTTATAATAACGAAACACGACAATGATGTGAAACAGCCACTACTGAGCATTTACTGAAGTTCAATGCGGAGATCGCGGTGGCCATCGTTTCCTTCGCCTCTTCTGGACCATTTCTGTAGAATTGTTTCATTTAGTAATTTCCAAACTACGGCAGAAAAGTGCAGAAAAGCACCATCTTGCATAAAAGATGACACTAGTGTTGGGAATCTGGGATACTAAAAACAATTCAAACGTAATGAAGATAATTCTGCGAGGTTCGGTAGGTTTCTCGAAGGAGAAACGATCACTCACTTTATATCACTTGCAAGAGCCCATCACACACAACTCTCGGGCTATTGCGCTCATGTTTAACAATAACATGTCGACTTTCGCGAGTCCATATTCTCACATTGTGTCGAACATGCCCAGAAATGTGAAACGTGGCTTCAACACTAAACACTATACGATCCATTTAGAAACTATTAGTCATTGTCAATCTCATTCAATGTCCGCAGCAAAATCGTATCTTTTGCGATAATGATCGGAATGAAATGCATGTAACAAAGTCCATAGGCTGTAAAACGCAAACGTTTTTCAACACTTTATGAACTATAGTTTTTGAAATGCCTACATGTTGAGCAAATTTATGCACTGATTTATTGTACTTAATTTTCCGTTCGTATGGCTTCAACAGACTCCTCGCTTACATATGCAGGTTTTCTGTTTCTTTCAACATTTGTCTATGCTTTCAACTGTTAATTCCAACAGCGAAGTTGTTTTCCTAATTAAACAAACAACGATATTCACATCAGACAAGAGTGACTCGTTTAAATTTTGCAAGCCATGAAATGCACTCTACTTTTCTTTTTACGCCAATCTTATTGACCATAACAATAACAATCGATAAAAATCAATCAGTAAATAACCATGGCAACCATGATAGAACAAACTTTGAGAGATATTCCTTAATTTCTGTGGCTGTTTCACATTTCCATCGTGTTTCATTGGAATTTCTCGTAGGCTACATGATTATTTAAACCCCACCATAACTTCACGGACACAGAGTACTATTTGCTATGTCGTTAACCTGAGCTTAACTGTCGTTTGCAGACAATAGATCTGTTAATTGATCTTAATTGAAGGTCAGAACGGTTCACTGACATTCATATGCGTATTATTGAAGTACACAAAACAAAAATTTAGTGTGATAAAGAGAAGAACAAAACAATGATAATCCAATAATCTTCAAGATTTCCATTCCAAGGCTTGCCCTGTTCTGAAGAACCATTCGTACCTTCTTTTTGATTCTGCAATGTCACATTTTTATTTTTTATTTGTAGTCTAATATTATTTTTGAAAGCCTGTGCTCTTTCATTCTCAGAATTTAACTGTATTAATCTCCTTCAAGCAGATAGATCATCCATTTTTTTATGTTAACGGTCTTCAAATTTCACCTCTGCTACTTCAAGTTTTCTTTTGTCAGAACTATTCATACTCTAATGTTCATTTCCAAATATTATGATGGACACCGGCAATCTATTCCTAATATTTTATATAGGCCTACATATATAGTATAATAGTATATTATGCAACGAGCCTATAATGGCAGTAATTAAGACGCTTGTATGTTTAAGAAACGAGCGTAAGCGAATTTCATAATATTTTCATACGAGCGTCTCAATGACCGTTATAGCCAAAATGCATACGACTGCTTTTGTCCGATCATAATTAAATGTCTAAGTTTTGAATTTTTACAAATATCTTACTTTGTTACTTTATTGATAATGAAACGATGACCATAAGTGTATTTTCAGCGTGTTCTCGGCTATTGCAACAGATGGCAGACACGGACCATGAGTGTCTTTTCAACGTGTTTCCGACTAGTGTAACAAATGGCAGGCACGGAGGACTTTTGCATCTACGATGTATTTATTGATTTTTTTTTCAGGGCTTTGGTTTGGAGATTTTAACCTCAAAGCATAAGACATTAAAACACAGAAAATGAACTCAATGTATTATATTAGAGTATTAAAATTAACATGAACAGAATTTATTTTATATTATTTTAAAGTACCGAAGTACCTATGATGTTTCCACACAGATATTCTGCGTCATCGTACGATGAAAGAGTAATTGAACGGAGAAGTGGATAAAGCATCAGCACGTAGAGCTGAAAACCCAGGTTCAAATACCGGTGCCGGAGGGAATTTTTCTCCGTTCCATTACTCTTTCATCGTAGAATTTATTTTATTTTAAATACATGTTGTTGACTGTGCAGTTCGTGAAATTTATCTGGAGAATGACTGCCAGTGGAATGTTTGAAGTTGGATTAATGTTTATTTCGAAATCAATGTCACTTTCAAAACTCGCGCCCGCCATTTTCGATTGCTGCTTTCAAGACTTGCGAGTTGTTGCGCGTACGATATTAATCAATATCGCATATTCTTAGTTGGAATAACATAATGAATAGCAGTACTTTAATATATGTTATTAGGATACAGTTACGTAACATGTAATTAGCGTATTAAGTATGGTCGAATAAAAACGTATTTTATAGCACATACTACTTAACCTTGGTATTAGTCGAAAATTAAGTCATAAAAATAACAAGATTCGAGTTTTAACATCCTGTAAGATGCGTAGTAAACAAACTGTATATTAGTTATCCTTCGAATACTTTGGTTTGACACCCCAGTTTCATTTCACCCCATTTCAGTTTTCAGAAAATCGCTATATCATTGACCCTGAATAACTTCTGAAGAGCATCTTAATAAAAATATTACGATTAGATGCTTAGTCTCTTATAACAAACTGATTCTCGAGGAGTTCAAATTCCGAACTTTTTAAACACGAACTTGTATATCAACACTAAGTCATCACCAATAAAATAAAATAAATAATAATCTTATTAACGTCGTTGGGCAAATTTTATAATTTAGACCAGTTTTATCTTTCATTTACTTTCCAATTATATACAATATGGAGAAAATAGGCCTATTATACACATAAAATAAAATATTTTGTACCAAATATGTCGCTGAATATATTTACATTAGCACAAATTCGCGATTTACAAGGAAAAATTTATAAAAGATTTTCTTTTCGATTCTTACGAACAAATTAGTTTTTTTATTACTCTGTTTATCCCTCTTTTAGTCTTGACTTACATGCTACTGCGGTTAGGGGAGGGAGATTTATCATCATGGAGTAAATCACAGTCTTATGCAATCTCGGCAAGAATTCAAAAAGAATTCGTGTAGTTCTTTAAAAGTAGAACTAATTATATTTTATGTGTATATTTTTTAGATAAACTTGTTTGAAAATCGTAAGTATAAACAAAAATCCGTTCGGCAGCATTGCATCAAGAACCTTTTCTTTTATATCAGGGCTGCTAAAAACGTTTCATTTCCGTGAAACTCCAATAATCGATTTTCTGCAAAATACTAGGCATACTTTATATTTTTTCCCGACAGGCCATGGACTCCACATGCTTCAGCAAAAGTGAATGATCATTCAACCAGTACGGTGTAACGTGTGATCACCCCAACCGATACTTCCTATTTCCTGTAAGGTGAAAGTAAAAATCTGAACACAGTTGTAAAAGATAAAATTTAAAAATCAAACAAAATACGCTACCATTGCACACAAATTACGTAAAATTACATCACCATCACCACAACCACAACAGAGCGAGGTAGATTTTGGCTTCTTAAATTGTTTTGTCAGACTTCTCGGTTCAGAACTTTTCTTCTCCAATTACCTACCCCCACTTTAGTTAGCTAGGTCATGTCACACAATCCAACCATCTCAAGTTTCGGCTCCCTGGTCGTCTGCAGTCTCTCGGGTCAGCAAACAGAAGTCGCTTCAGCATGAATTTTTCATCCATCCTCATTACTTGTCCCAGCCATCTCAATCTTACGGATTCTAATACAAGAAGTACGTCTGGCTCTTGGAACGGAGTATGAAATGCTTTGTTGTATCTTACACGCCAGACTCGCCTGATTATACGGACCATAGTCCATAATGATTTTTATTTAAAAGATTTTAAGACCATATTCCATCATTCTTAATAACTTACATATAGCAATACTGGACAGCCACCAGCGTAGCGCGTTTGCCTGTTGATCCGGGGCTGCCTCCGGGCGTGGGTTCGATTTCCACTTGGACTGATTACCTGCTTGGTTTATTTCTAGGTTTTCCCCAACTTTAGGGCGAATATCAGGTAATCACATGGCGAATCCTCGGTCTCATCTCGCCAAATACCATCTCGCTATTACCAATCCCATCGACGAAAAATAATCTAGCAGTTGATACATTCATTCATAGTTTTCTGCCCAAGGGCAGGTCCTTCACTTCAAATCCAGCATTATCCAATCTTCCCTCTCTTCCACCTTCCTCTTAATGTCCGCATAGATCTGCATATCTTAATGTTGTCCATCATCTGATATCTTCTTTTGACTCTAATCCAGGGCCGGGAAACAGCCACTCCCAGAAAGCTTAACTTCTTCCATTACAGTTGCTGTTGTACGTACTCATGCTGACTGCTCTGTTTACAATACGAGTTTCCCACCCCTGCTCTAATCTGTTTCCCATTCACCATTCCTTCCAGTGCATCCTTTAGTTGATACATTTTTTTCTTCCGGAGGAGGGCCCGTAGGCAAGCACCGCAGCGTTAGGCTTATTGTACAACCTCTTTGTATTGGGATGATTACTGAAGTCCTTACTACCGCTCTTCAAGCATGTGATTCACTGCTTGTTGCCATCTTATCGATTCGGCTATGGCATCCAGTTCCGACGAAGTCCGCAAACGCTCCTCCGTCTCCCTGTCAGTTGATACATAGACTAAAAATTACAGGACAAATTAAATAAAATTGTATATATTTCTCTGTATTAAATTTTGTAGCCTATTTCTTATATGTAGGTTACGAAGAATGGAACTACAAACGAACATGAACTTTGCACATTCGGATAGTCCTGTTTCTTTATATTTTCTACGTAATTTAGTACAAATAAATATCAAATACAATATAAGTTTTCTTCTTGTTGAAAAGATTTTGGATTTAATGAATTGTAGCAGATAATACAACTTTTATTTGACTGCTATCAACCTTGCTCTAATCTCAAGACTAACTCACTATTACAGGTAATTACTGAGTCCAGAAACTTAAATTTTTACTATATCAAAGTAGCGTTCTTGGACAGATATGGTTCGTAACAAAGTACGTGGTTCTTAACCTACCTGCACTCACGTACTTTCTTCTATATTCGTTAAATATCGTCATATTTTGTTATGGTGTTTTCATAAATTGTTGTAGGTCTAAGTATTCTACCAACTGTAACTATATTACCAGCAAATGCTAAAACTTGTATGACATTATAGAAGACTGCACCATCTACTTGAATTTTACAAGTCTGTTTCTTTTTCAAAACCTACAATGAAAAGAAGATAGGCTAATGCATCTACCAGACCGATTATTTAGTCCTGACAGCTCAGCGACGCGAAAGAGGAGAAGTAATAGGAGTAGTGGGGAGAGTTCCGGAGTAGAGATAAGGGCGAGCGGTCGGTAAAGGAATGCAACTGTACTGGAAACACAATGCTATGCCGCATGCGTGACATCCGATCGCTCTGACTGCAGGCAACAGACTAACCTGAACATCCCTTGGCGTAACTTAATGGACTCGCCTGACCTAGGCGCAGATTGCCGGCGACTGTCAGAACTAAATAATCGTACTGTACTTCCCTCAAACATTTATTTACTTTCATTGCTTCGGATAACTAATATTGTATCGTACCTCGGCTTATGCTATTGGCCAAATATTTGCTAATTTAATCAGTTTCTTCGGAATTCCAAACTGTACTACTGCCTTGTATAGTTCTTCTCTATTTACACTATCACATACAGATTTAGAATCAATACATAAACAAAACCCATTATTACATCCTTTGCATTTTTTCTATAATTTGCCTTGTTAAAAAATATGGTTGACAGTTGCTTTTCCGGGTCGATATCCGAACTGATCCTTGCCGATTATCTCTTCTATATATATATATATATATATATATATATGGCGGCAGTCGATGATATTATAGTATCTTAGCGAATATTTGATACGCCATATTTAATACCGTAATGCGTCTGTAACTGGTGCATTACAATTTGTCGCATTTATTAACAAATTGCACACGTCAGTTAAAGTATCACAAAATGTGCAGAATAACAGCACTGATTATCACTTTTCCCCGCCCCATAAGTAAGTTCATGACCTTTCCAGCAGAACAACAAAATCACTTCATGTACACAGTGAGGTCATCATGTAACTACGTGCGCCGAATACGTGAGACTGGGGGACAAAAACAGAAAAAAAAAACATTAATTGTACCCGATTGCTACGCACAAAAATATTAGGCCTATATTTAAAAAAATGTCCCTCGCAGATTTCCTACTCTCTTCTAATACTTTCTACCAAAACCTACATTCTGTGAAATCGATCCAGTTCACAATGTCACAGCTCTTGTCTGTCTCTCTCAATTTGTCTCATTATTTTCTTTCTATCTCCTCCTCCAATCCTTTCAACCGTAACCGTCTCCTCTGTAGGCATTTAATTAGTTCCAGTGTTCCACAAGAGTCATTTATAGCAATAAGTTGCATTATGATACATAATTTTATTTGTAAATCTACAAGGCACGAATGAAGTTAATAAGGAATCTTTAAGTTCTATTATTCTTCATAAAATAAATTCGTGGCGCGACAGCTAATGAAAAGTCAATATCGACAAGCTGACTGTTGACTTCACGTCCGCATGCCTCAGCAGAGGTGAACGATCATCCAAAAGGGGTAACATGAAGTCAGCACCATGGTACCCTCCAGCCGCTATTGCTGGCTTACGAAACCGGAGTTCGCTATTCGCTGTAGCTCCCTAAATTCATCATGATGGGTGGCACTGATCTGATCGAGATTTCATGAGGAAATTTCTTCCAACCATGAGAACTCGAACCGGCGCTCATTCAATATCACCAGTCCAAGATATGCCGCTTAGACCACGAAGCCACGTGAGTGAACCACATTCGAATGTGAAGTCTTGTAAGCAGAAATTAATATTAGGAACGATTATCATATTCGTACAGTTATTTTGTGTAAAATTATTTACATGTACGATTCCCGGCGTATCCCCGATTTGTAACTTGTGTTGGGCAAGCCCGTGGTCCAGGTAACACAGGAGTTTTCTCCGGGAGCTCCGGCTCCTCTGTGACATTCCAACAAATCTTCATCATCTCATCGCGGGTGTAGCGTAGACCAACCTCCTGTGGCACACCCTGGGTAACAACGCTGTCGGTAAACTGGTCTACACAACGGGCTTCATATGGGTGAATGACGAAAAGTCAAGTACTCGCCATAACTAAAAAAAGTGTGTATGTAAAGTCCGGGTCAGCTTACTTAATACCGTAAGGGTAAAACCTAACCATTTTTCCCCCATTACTACATAAGCTAGTGGATTATGGTGATTTTCTAGTTTGCAGGTTGAATTTTCTTTTGCCAACTTCGTTTCAATTTCGGCACTGAGAAATACTACAACTGGTAGTGATTTTATAACTGTTATGTTGGCAGCAGTGACACAAGTTGTCAGTAGTTTAAATTCTGAAAATTCAAATTGTTCTAGATTTCTGAGCCCAGTACTGGAAGCTAGTGAAATTTGAATATACCAATAATTAATTAATAACAGTATTAATATTAATACACAATAGTTATTGTATATGTTGCTTTCTGTTGTGGTTACAATTTCAACATTAGAGTTAGGTAGGCTAAGTGTAAATAAATGTAACATATTTCGTGTGATACATGCCCTTGAGTAATCGACAGAAATACCATTTCACATTTTAATTAATTTCTTTCGTGTTTAGACTTTTATTACAATAATGGAGTAAATATTCTAAAGCATACATTTTAAAGTGGCATTCGTTTTCGGAATTCATAGGTACTAATCATTTCATGTGATCAAACAAAATACATTTTCAGGTTAGGTCTCGTGATTTGTAAACTGTTTAATCAAAGCAATAAATTTCATGTTGTCAGACAAAATACATTTTAATATTAGATCATACACTAATCTACTAACTACTAACATAATGTGCGAGAGGTCCAGAAAAAAAAATATACTCTTTCACAAATTATTGAATCTTATAGAAAACACCTCCTCAACATGAAGATGAGATGTGGTAAATAAGCAAGACATCGTTGTTATTATTATTATTATTATTATTATTATTATTATTATTATTATTATTATTAGTAGTAGTAGTAGTAGTAGTAGTAGTAGTAGTAGTAGTAGTAGTAGTAGTAGTAGTAGTAGTATAGTACATGACATTGTGTGATTTTATCCTCTTGTGGTGATATCTAGTATTAGTTGGCAACACTGAAGAGACGGCCAAATTAGTCTTCTAGGAATTACTCTTACGTGATCCTCAGTATACATTCATTTATTCATTCATAGTGTTCTCCGTATTTCCTATTTTCTGTCTTCCTCTTTGTCTCCTCATATGATCCATATATCTTAATGTCGTCTATCATCTGATATCTTCTTATAACATCTATTTCAATCATACAATGTATAAATTAATTAAGTATAAAGCCAACAGAGTGTGAGTATCGAGTGAAAATACAGGACGCGGTTATCTGGAGAATAAGCTTCTTACACAAAACAATTAGGTGCCGGCTACATCTCATCTCTTGAGGGCCACCGGCGTAGCTCTGTAGGCTAAGGCGCTTGCCTGCCGATCGGGAGTTGCGTACGGGCGCGGGTTTGATTCTCGCTTGGGCTGATTACCTGATTGGGTTTTTTCCGAGGTTTTCCCCACCCAAATGTCAGATAATCTATGGCGAATCCTCGGCCTCATATCACCAAAATACCATCTCGCTATCACCAATCCCATCGACGCTAAATATCCTCGTAGTTGATACAGCGTTGTTGAACAACCAAGCAAAAAAAAATCATCTCTTGAGTCCTGTAAGTTTAAGGGGTAAAGCGATATTCACCAACTAAGAAGGTGTAAGAATATATTTTGTGATAACTGAATTTAACATATACCTTTATCCAAAATGTGACGCAGGGATTACGGTTGCATTATTCCTAAAGGAAATGAGTATAAGTTTTGAAACAGAATAATATTAAGAGCTACCGGCATGGTCTATATAGAGAGTGGACGGGAACCTACTACATTAATTCACAGAGGTAATAGAACAAGTCAATGCGAACAAGTTTCGTCAAATAAGTTTTTTAATAAGTCGAATAGTTTTGGGAATACGAAATGTAACGTGTTGTAACACTCCTTGAGGTCATTGTTCCGTAGTGGGAGTGAGTGTAACTGCAATTATCCACTCCGCAAGACTTGTGAGGAGAATGTAAGCAAAAACGTCTCATCAGATACGTTTAGATCAAATTACTGTATACTTCTAACACATAATACATTACTTAATATTGCTGTGAACTTAATTCATGTTCTAAATTAATTTGTTTAATTTCTTCAAAAATAATAACTTAAATGGAACTGAGTTACAGAATGTGTATTCGTAATAATGTTATTTTGAGTTTATATCAAATGTAAAGGAATCTTTAATGAAAATAGTTTTGTTTTGTAAGAATGTACACTTTTTACTATTTTGTTATTACGTAAAAAGTAAAGAAATACTGTGAATGTTAATTAAGTTTCATGACATTAATTGCTACAAAGGTCTTTGACTTTTTCCATCCTTTCAAAGGATAAATTTCCATTTCGTACATTTTGAAATTCTTACAGTTTTTGTTAGAACTCAAGCGTATATAAAACACTTTTAAAGCAATAGGGATTTTCAAAATGTTTAATACGGCTACCATATTGATCTTAAGGAACACTGCTATAGAAACAAGAGAGTGGCTACTATATAATGCCTCCAGAAGACTTCTTACTCCACCACAGAGCCCAGATTTGAATCCTATTCAGTATTTGTGGGAATATCTGGGAAGAGAAAGGGCCAAGTTCTTGGATGTATGATTTGAAATTTTCCCTGAAACGACGAGAAATTTGGTTCATTCAATGCCGAGACGTCTGGAAGTTGTCATCCGTGCTAATGGCTTGCATACACGATACTGAAATTATATTACAGAGACCTATTATATGCACTAGTACAGTGTGCCAAATCTTTTTTTGGAATCAGACAATTGATTTTCTTTTCTAAATAATTATGTTGTGTTATTGTTGTGATTTCTGTGAAAGATTCTTTTGTTTTACATTATATTAAGCAATAAGCATTTTGTTTTCTTAAACTTGTCCTTTAAAGAGATCTTATAGGGAAAACATTGAGTGTGCCAATACTTTTTTGTGTCAATATACATATGTAAAGTAAACTGACGTGACCCTACAGCCAGTGTTCCTTAAACCTGTAGCCTCCTCTAGACAATGTTTTGGTGCCTAAACTTCGTTCCCTACTTATCACTAAGCCACCTCGCTCGGTATAAAGTCCATTAAAAATAAAAATAAATCCTGTTAATAACAAATCATTGATGTTAAGTGCAGTATATGAAATTTTAGACAATTTATTTATTTTGCAAGTCTAGATTTTCAGGTAAGCTACCTGTAAAGCAGACTTGAATAATTTTTCCCTTCAAATTATTCAAGTCTGCTTCACGAGGGAGCTTACCTTAAAAATTATATTTGCATAATATAATACGTTATTGTAGGTACGTTAACAGAAAACCACAATTTCAAGTCACACAGAGTTTGTGTGCACTCTATGTGGGTCTCTGGCATCTTGTGAGCCCATTCGAGTTGTGTGGATATAAAGAGGAAAAACTGAGATGGTGTAAGGTGGAGTTTCTGGGTCGCTCAGTCGGTAGAGCGCTGGTGCGTTCAACCAGAGGTCCCGGGATCGATACCCGGCCCGGAACAATTTTTCCTTCGAGATAGTTCAATTTATTTATTTATTTATTTATTCTTAGTACAACAGTAACCATGCACGATAGTAGTAATTATTCAAACTATGCGCTGACCGACGACTTAAGCGCAAAGATTTCAGTACTACTTTCATGGCTACCGAAACTTGTCGAACTTTATTTCACGGGCTAGTACGTTATACAGCCCGGGATACATTACAGCCTTTTGGTTTGTTGTGTCTGCTCTCATGTTCTCTACTTTGTTTCCCCATTAATCCAACAAAAATATCTGAGGTCTCGAAAGTCGTCTTGCAGAGATGTCTGCAATTCAAATCAAGAAGTCAACATAATAGGGCGAGAAGTAACTGGCAAGTAACTTTTCTTAGAGTCATCTCAATCAAGAACACAGTTCCTACACGTGCCGTACTTGATGACGGCAACGATCACGATGACGAAAATACGTGGATATATAGTATAAGAAAACCATTACATCAGCTGACATTACCTTGTCAATCCGATGAATCTATTGAGTCTATTATGACACAGTTGGATATGTGCTAAGCAGTTGGAAAATACCTTCACCGTGCACAGCAACTACTCCACGTGTTATCAGAGCTATCAGAGTTTGACGTTCAGTGCAAGGACAAGAGACCTAGTTAGAAAATGAAATAAATGACAATAGAACATTACTCAACTTTCGCACTTAGTGAAACAAAGCATGCCACGTTGGCATTGTTTTACGATGACCACAAACCGAAGAAGTATTACGTTATCTGGTATTTCTCATAAACATTTTATACTCCCAAACAGTTATTTCCTTATAAAGTTATATACTTTAAGTGTAACTTAGTAAGACAGGGATTACAGTACTACTTTCCGTCAATTTCTACATTCGCCTTATATATGAAAGTTTATAGGCCTATGGTTAGACAGTCAATGAAATCAAAACACTGCCAATAAAAAACCTATTCGTTTTAAGATGAGACCAGAGCTCTGTATTACCAATGTTAAATTAATTATTTTAAGTACCTTTTTGTAGATATCTCTTTGAAAATTCTACTGCTGATTCTTTATTATCTCAAAAGTGACACAGCTCCTGTTTAGTATAATTATATACTTCGCGAAAATATTATGATTTTCTTTGTAACCGACTACATTTTAAGACAAATTACATTACATTAACACTCATGGACAACAAAGTCTTATCCAAACAACCTAAAAATAGAGCTCGGCAATCAATATAATGATCTAGATAAGCTGTAAAAATTTCAAGCTTCTAGCCGCTTTAGTTTCTAAGAAAGAGGTGTACCTACGTATATGTTGTGAATGTTTAACTTCACAGAAAATGAGCAACGAAATAAACTTTAGAAAAACTTACATTTTCAAAAACACATACTACTAAGTTTGTTTTGAAAGTTCACAACAAAGTCAGTCATTACAGTTTTCAAGAATGTCAAACATTCAGTTATATATAACATGCCAAAGCACAACCTTTTTTTGCCAAATAGTTTCAGAGATATTTATATTTTTATACAATTGTGCAGAATGATAAAAAAGTAGTTTGACTTATAAAACGTATTATGTAATTAAAAGCACTTACAAAGTATAATTTTCAGTCAATTACATACCAAATTACGCAGTAAATTTCAATAATTATTTGAAACAAAAAAAAAACATTTTTTTTTCTCAAAATTTGGCCTCTGATCTCACCTTATATAATATAAAAAATTGAGTAACAAGTAATCAAGCAAAAAGATTTAAGCGGGATATCGCAATGGCCAAACAAAAATCTGAAGCAAACAGTATGTTAAATGTAAGTTCAATTCTTACTTATATGCAATTAATTTGTATCCTCATAAGAATGCGTGTGTGTAATCACCGTCACATCGAACGGTCCGAGACAAAATCGTCCTGTCTGAGACAGAATGTCAGATGTAATATGCCGCCGGCCTGAGTGCGACTACCAAAAAGAAAGGTATTTACATTACAGGACCGAATAGGTCTATCTATAAGCTCAAAATAGGTAGGGAACACGGACGGGAGAACGCCGATCCTCCGCGTTCCACCATAAATTAAGACCTTCTTATACGTCATAATCATGAGAAATTCTCAAACTGTTCGAAATAGGTTGATGAAACCTAATAAAGTAATAGAAAGAAAGCTAGTTAGTTGATAATATCCCCAATGACGATCGACCAATACTCTCTGGATCTATCAGGCAATTTGGAGTACGCCTATAGCGTTTCTGAGGCCATGAACTTACTCGTATAAGGCAGAACTCACTATTTATATTCACATCTATTCAGTCCTGAAGCATTACAGAAAGCAACAGAATTTGTCAAAATCATAAGATAGCATACGAGTATTTTACAACACAATTTACAACGAAAAAATTCAATGATTTCACTAACACAACAAACAACAAAACTCAGTACTAAAAAGCCTAACTCCGAATTACTAAAATCCACTAGTTCTTCATATGAGTGAAATGTCTTTCCTTTCAAGCACTTTTGAAAGCGTGTTTCGGTAGCTATTTGTTCAGTGAGAGAAGTAATATATTAAAGAGGTAATACTTAGGTTTGCCTGACTGTCACACGAACGGGTCCGGGTTCAAATCCTGGTTGGGGCAAGTTACTTGGTTGAAGTTTTTTCCGGTGTTTTCCTTCAACCTATTAAGAGCAAATGCTGGGTAACGGTCAGCGCTGGACCCTGGACTGATTTCGCCGGCATTATCACCTTCATATCATTCAGACGCTAGATAACCACAGCAGTTGATAAAGTGTCGTAAAATAACCCACCAAAAATAAAAAAAAAATACTTAGGTCTTTTTTAATCTTAGCTGTTGCCTACTTTAACAATTCTAATATGTAAAATACACACGTGTCGGGATGAGACCTAAAAGAAATGGGCCATGGATCTCCTCCTTCCTTCTCTGTACTATTCCCACTTGCTTGGCAATTACGCCAAGTTCTTTCTTCTCTCCATTAATAATAAATTACTGTCAATATTTTAGTAAAAGCTAAAACTTTTAACAGGGGAATTAAATATACTATATATTCGCAGGGCTAACGGCTTCAAAGCTGCGTACCTAGTTTAAATGAAGTGCACTGGTACCATAATTAACATGGAGGCATGAGATAAATTACTCTACTTGCCATTAAAATTTCACTTTAATTCAAATATCCCCTTGTAAAATCTTTCTTTCAGAGTCGTGTATATCTGACCTAAGAGTGTAGCCTACTAGTTACCAGACGTTCTTTCACTAACATGAGATTGGAGCACGCACGCACACATACTTAGCAAGCTTCATCACTCATCAGCATATTGCGGACAATGTCTTCGTTAACATTTAGACCCAAGAATTGTTGGCAAAAAATCATGCGGTTTAGTTTATCAGCATCTTTTAATGTGTGCACTACTTGAATGTTTGTATGGATGCATGTGTAAGTCCTTATGAAGAATTCTTTGTATAGTCTACAGGTATTTGACAAGCCAAGTGAAATTGCATGACTACGGGCAGAACGTTTAGGACTATGGGTTATAGCAACTCTTATGGCGTTGATGTTTTCCGGGATACGTACAGATCTTTACTTACCTGGAGACTTCTTTAACGCAGATCCAGTTACTTTGAAGTTCAGAATCCAGATTTTTATTGCATGGGCTGATCGTATCGGATCATTGCGATGGATATTGCAATGTCTTCGAAATAGCCGTTGTGCAGCAATGAAACTATCATTATTTTTGTACCATGCCTTAATAGGAAAAACACGTTCATCCGACCAACTATCCATTATAAACAAATGCTACTGAATGAAGAATAAGTTGTTAAATGTAACAATTAAAATGCCAGACAACAGCCGAAAAGACACGAATCTGAAAATCGCCCGTTTCACTGGCTCACCTTGTATAAAATAAATAAATACAGTACTTGGTTGCTAGGGAAATATGGACAGTAGATGAGCGACAATTTCAGTATAGTTTGTTTTGCCGCATGCTGTAGATTTACAAAATTCTGTAATTCAACTACCATGACCATCATACTTCTTATTACCTTATTTTTCCATAAAACTCGGTCTTGAGCTGTAGCCCCATAAAGAGCAGTCTATTTCATCTATAAATATTGGGGATAAAGGCAGATAGTATGCTGTAACAAGCTTATCAACACTTACATACCGTACCTAAAATTTCAGTTTTCGTAATACATACTCGTAAGCTATTTAAGTCTTAATTTAATGCATACATTATTAATATGAACTACCCAATTATGTGTTCTACCAAGGTGAATTCCTAATAATTTCACTATTTCAGATGGCGTCGTTATTATCGCTTAATGGTGAAATACATATTTTCAGCATTTTACAAGTTTGTTTTCAATTCATTAGCGTTAATCAAAGTCCAGCATTCTTCAGCATAATATTTTCTTTGTTTATTACCTTATCAATGCTCTTATCTATTGTGAGTGAGGCTAGTCGTCAGCATGAAGTACTGATTTGCATGCAACACTTTTCGGCAAATCATTCACAGCAATCAGAATTAGGCTTCTGGGTATTCCACCATGACCTGGAACTTGACATTTCTGTATTACTTATCTGTCCTGATGACAGTACCTGTACGTAGTTCCGAAACATAGGATATGTCAAGTTCCAGGACATGGTGGTATTCTCATCATAAACATCGTGAAAGCCTATATTCATAACAATTATAAAAAGAAATGGTTCTAAAATTGAACCTTGAGGAACTCCTGACTCGGTCATTTCTAGATTGGATGTTTCATTTCCTAGAGTAACATCTTTTTTCTATTATAAGAAATCAATAATTTCAATTCCTTATATTTTAGTCCAAAATAAACTATTTTTCAATTATTACACTACGAGAAAATGCATCATATGCTTTGCTTAAATCTACAACTGTAGCTCCCCCTACAGTGATTTTGTCTTCAAATCCCTCTAAAGCTGTGCTGGCTACTAATTCAGCTGCCTTCAATGTAAAGAGGCTAGGGGTGAACTCGAATTAAAACAGTAATACAACTGAAAGTATTCATACAGCTATTCCAGCATACAAGTGTCTACAATTTTTGTTAACATGGGAATTAAGAATATCGGCCTTCGGTTGGAAGGCATGATTTTTTTCGTCTTCCTTACGTACCAGTGCTTCCCTGACGACGAGTAAGAGTTGAATCTAGACATGAGTGAAATATGGATGGCAAGTTTTCTTTTTGGGGGGGTGTCGTAGATGTAGATATTTCCCTGTTTTATTTTCCGTCCGAAAGGAAAGAATGAATGTACTGTTAGATTAGGTTAGAGTTTAATGGGGGAATTATTCTGACTAAGCAATGAGACCATCGCTGATTTTTTGTGCATCCGTTCCTACTTTAATCCTTATTAAGTACTATATTCATAATAAAGGTTATACAATTTTTAAAAGAGACATTCATAGGTTCACTTATTTCAATTAAGCGATTCCCAAGAGTGTGACATTTCACTGCGGCTAGAGCTTCGCACTCACAGGGTTGCCAACCCTCCCGTATTAGTCCCTAGTTTTTAACAGTCTCCGGGCTTCCGTATTTTTTTCTCTTCGAGCATTTTTCCCCCTTACTTTTGCATAATGTAAAAATCATTATTATAAACATTTGTTTTTGCCATGAATGATGATTGTGTATATGATGAATTTTGTTGCTCAAGAGATGCATTAAAATGTGCAGTGTTTCTAGAAGGTAATGACTGCCAGAAATGGGTTTTAGTGCCCATCTATTTAAAACTAAAGAATATTAAGGCCCGGTTGCAGAAACGCAAATCAAATCAGTCCCTGATCGCCAATCAGTTGATGTCTGATTTATTTGATTGTTCATTGCGTTGCACAAACATGAATCTCCAATCAGCTTGTCTCAATTTACTAATTGGTGATTTAAGAAAGAAATACATTTGACAACAGCGCTATTTAGCAACCACAGCCAATTTGATGCTCTTTAAAAGTCGCGAAAGGAATGCATCAAGTGGGCGGTGACTAGGAAAACAAGTGAATGTTTTGCTGTTTTGTTGCTTTTTGTAGAAAGGAAACAGGCGGTTTCTATTTGTATATAGACTACAATATAGTGAAAGAATATGAAGAAAACAAAAAAAAAGTGAGGGGGCTTCTGTTGTGGGATTTGCTAGGGGAATCGACAAGAAATTGGAACATGCATAGCCTCCATAACCCAAAATAATTCCATTTCCCATCTCTCTGTTTACAAATGGAGCTCGTAACCTACTCATTAAAAATAGTGTGTTGTCATGTGTAGAACCCTGCAAACGGGCTACAACATTCCAGAATTTCAATGATGGTGTATACTACATATTGCCTGTATATTCACAGAAAAGAAACCTTTTCTATTTCGATAAAGTTCGGCATCATTTCAACTAGGTGATTGGATGGGGATGTGAGCAGTCTATACAACCAATATTAGGCTACTCTTGGAAATCCTGACATGGCTGAAAATTCTCTCTGGATTTCAAATCGTTCCCTATTTGAAGTTTGGGGATTTATGAGACCCTGCCATAACAAAGCAATTTCATACGTAACATTCCTAACTACTCGGCAAATAGTTGATTTGTGGACCCTAACAAGATAACCCAAGACCGCCTGAAAAATTCCAACAGCATAAAATCTCAGCATTATTAGAACTTGGTTCATAGGAGAAAGTGGAAGGTTTCGATTTGTCTGTCTGCATATATTTGTTTCAATTTTTGAAAGTAACAAAACACAGGAATCCTTACTTAACCTAAATCTTTGCTCAAATTCTCTGTCATTATACATAAAAACAATTCATGTCTATCACGGAAACGCCCTCTTCTTAATAATATATTTTTTTTTCATTTAAAATTTCTTCATCAGAAGAATCCATTATGTCGAAAACAATATTGTTACGCTATAACTATTTACTATATAATACTGCATTATAAACAGAACAACATAAATAGCCTGCTTGATCGATGATCAGTGACTTAACCAGCAAAAATCTGTTGATCAAATCTGATGGAAGACTGATTTCCGATCAAACACTGATTGTTCTTTCTGCAACAGAAATAGAACTGATGGCCAATCAAACCCTCCTTGATCGCCAATCATATTTTGATCGGTGTTTCTGCAACCGGGCCTAATACTACAGTATAAATTAAAAAAAAAAACTGACTAGTTGTGTTTTAAGCATATCAAGTAGTAACGCTCATACAAAGAGGGTGTTTTATCTCATGAACATGTACAGATGTACGAAACAGGGGCACGACACATCTAATAAAATCAGAACTGCAAACTGCAGTGGATTTCAACTATTACTCGAGATAAAATCTGTCTCAAAATACACTTAATTTAAGCCTAGTTGTCGAAGTGTAGAATAAAGTTGTTTTTAGTAAGCTGAATGGAATAATTTGTCAATTTTCTATATGAAATTTTGTCGATTCCTTAGTCTCCCGTATTTTTGTCAAGAAAAGTTGGCAACTCACATAATGTGTTTTGCGGTTTTATCTATCTTCAGACTTCCGAAATAGGAAGTATCCAGTTATTTCCTTATCGTGTACAAATGTCGTTTCAGTCCATAGTGACCAGTGAGCAACTCCACTATCTATTTAAGGGAATGTAGTGCCTGACTTAAGCAATTTTGTGGATCTGCTCTTATTTAACCCCAAACTTCGTTTTTTTTTTCTCTCCAAATATATAACCCAAAATTTGTGCCTTTGAATGTTTCCATTCTTCGATGGGCCTCCATAGCCTAGTGTGCTCTCATCATATAGCCTGTATAGATGACCTGTATGATGGACCAAGTAAGGGCTCAGGTCCTATAAATGATTACCAACCGTATTTGTCCAATCATTATCTTGAATTCTTCATATGAATCCTGGCACAAGGAATGGTCAGCGTTCTTATCCACCACCTTCGGTACGGACTGAACTCGCAAACACCGATCTAATGGTAAGGAAGATAACCACTCAACAACGGGCGGTGAACAGGTTTACAATATGGTTGGACAGTTCGTAACATCTTAAGATATGATAGACGACGATCTTTCTGGATTATATTAGTTCGGCAATGTGAAGAATTCCATTTCTGTGGTGGGGGCACTTGCAAGCCAGAATTACAGCTGGCGCCAGCGTTTTTGGCGTCTGTCCTAGATATATAGTGCCCAGTTTGTAAGCATGTTGCTAGTGCAGCTGAGAATGGTACCACTTCCTATACACGTCACATCAGCCATTTGCCAAACACAGTTATCAGACTGACTGCGGCAAATGTAAAACACTCGCACTTAACGTCCCCATTGCTTATTTCACACGCCAAAAACGGTGACGCGGACTGCACTTACCAATATGCCTGATGATTAGTAGAATGTTATTTAGATAGAGGATAGAAGATTTGCCTGGAGTCTTCTCACTCAGGAACAGAGTTATTTTACGTATTAATGAAATCTACTGCACGTTTCTCCTAGTATTATTTCCCTTCCGAAGGAAGTTGTTAGGCGACACTTAAGATTTTTAAAATCCTTAAAATTCACAGTCCTCCCCAAAGGCTGAGTTCAAGAACCTTGAATCTAACGGCAAACAAGTAATCACTCAAATATCTTAAAGTTTATGTTATAAATGTAAACAACATGTTGCGACGTTAGCAAACATTGTTTCACACAAGGAAATCAATCTACTCGTATAATTACAGAAACTTATATTGCACACTGTAATTACATAGACTTTATTAATGTGTGTCTATGAATGTACATTAGAATTCAATTTTTTACCTATATAGAAAAACACAAACATAATATAAATATTAGCACCAAAGCACCCGTAACGTATACACATCCCATTAATTTACTACTGAAATGCATTTAACTCACACCTTGCTTATAAGACATTGTAAAGCCGGAACTGTGTAAAACAATACCGATATAGTTAGACACAAAATTAAATAAATGGGTCACAAATTGTTTACCTTTATTATTATTATTATTATTATTATTATTATTATTATTATTATTATTATTATTATTATTATTATTAGCATTTTTATCTGCTGTGATTCATTTTCAACATTTTATTGATTTTAAACGTCATTCGTGCCAAAAATCATATCGTGGCCTACTTAAGATAAATAACAACGAAATGAAGAATAGAATCACAACAAATTTATTGGTAGATTTCTACAGAAAGTAGGAGTTATAGCCTTTTAAAGGTAGGGACTTATTGAGTAAAAATTGTGACACAGTCACTACAGAATAAATTAAATTTCCGATTTTAGGGTAGGTTATTTCTAGTTAAGAATAAATGGATATAATGGATTAATAAAAATGTACCTATATTAATTGTGCTCAGATATTTTGGAAACAAGAGTATGAAACGCCTTTCAGCAAATCATTCTTTTCTGCTACTCGTATTTGGATTTTAATGATAAGATAATAAAATGACAAAGATTTGAACTGAACATACTCGGATTCATATAAAAGATATTTTCAAACTTTCCCCAACAATAAGAAGAAATTATTAAACAAACATAAGATATATAATATGTCCCACAAAGCGATTAATAGAACAAAAATTATTGTAAATACCTAGGCATATACAGGCGCGAATAAAGATGAGTAATTTCTGTGATAAATTTAACTACAGGATATAATGCGAAACACATCACTTCAAGCAGAAAATTAAATTAAAACGAACAGAAGGGGTTGAGTGTAAATTCTTACAGACGAGGGGAGTGGGGAGAGAGTAATATCTCAAAATCTAAATATCCATAACATTTTACAAACAATAGGTTGATATTGTAAACATTAACTGGAACCTCTTAACAGAATATACGAAAGAGAATACAAAGCTGAGAAAAAGAACAAATGGAATATTTGAAGAAGCGCTTGTGTAACGAGTTTTAAGATCATAACACATGAACTCGGACCAGGGCATCTAATGGCGTTTTAATACTTGAAGAAAATGAAGACAACAAAAAAGAAGACAAATTTAAATTTCTCTTCTTTTGTAATAAGTAACTATATACTGTTATCTACGTCTGTTAAATTAATAGTGAATGATTTATGAAGAAACGTTTTTATTGATAATTTCATTGGATTACAAAACCAGACCAATAAGTTTACTGTAATACGAGAGGCCTACGTAATGCTAAGAACTATCCTCCATATCGAAGAAAAAGCGTGATTACTAATCTCTCTTTCATGAAGAACGTAAGTGCACACGATAGTCGTATATTTCAAAGATGTAGTTCTTTGGCCAGATTCGTCTTCACTTTTATGATAATTCTGAAACAAACCTGCAACCAGGTTCTTCAATCGTATGGTCAGCATTACGCAAAGCCACCTCTTAAGATAACATAAAACAATTCCTGTGGTAAAAATACAAATTTCCAGGATTAACTGAGTTTTTTTTATCACAAACAATACCACTGCGCTTGATGTTAGGATTTTTAAAAAGGACTTAGATTTAGATTTATTTAATAATAACATATACATAAAAAACGCTACATTAAAGTACTCCGAAAGAGCAAAGCTCGTGTTCGGGGACAGTTCCGTTTTAATAGAAAGACTTGAAAATGACATACAATTTTACATTGTTCACCAAACATACCTATTTTTTCTGAATTAAAATTTAAAATTCTGATTAGGCCTACACAGATTATACATACCGGTAATTCACAAAAATAGAAATCTCTACTGTTTCTAAAATAACATTTAAAATTCTTGCACTAAGATCACATTCTTAAGAAGAGTAGATAGAAATATACATAAATATACACACTTTGTAGACAAAATACTTAAGAAAAAAGGTTACATAAAGATGATAATAATTAAGTTAGTAATAATAATACTAGAAATAACCGAGTGAAAAAAGAGACGATGTTGAGATTGGTGGATTAATATTAACTTGTTATTAGTAGTATAATTAGTACAGGTCATGTTGATATAGCCTAGTAACCAAGATAAGAAAGAAAAAATATACTTAGGATAGAAATAAACTTGTTTTACAATACATGGTACATATAATACAGGGAAGTCTGTCATAAAAATTGTTTAATTCTGGATCTGAAAATTTCATTGCTTAGTAGTCAATTCTGGATGAAATTTTATTATCGAATTATATAGACGTGGACCATAATTTGTACTGTGTAGCAAAGCAGCAGATGTGAAACATTTAGGTTCAACTAAATTAAGAATTTCATTTCGTCTTGTGTTATGATCATGTGGCTAGCTACGAATTTCATTCTATGATAGAATTTCATTAAAGAGTATTTGGTCAATTCTGAAAACATTCAATTCGGAATGGATCAAATCTATTGGATAATTCAGTCGCCTTTTCAAACAAATATTTTAATTTTAATGTTTTAATATTTTTAATGTTGATCCACTATGAAATTAAATAGATATAATTTACTAGTACATAAAATAATTTCTCTATTTGTTTATTAGTCTAACAAAACTCGTCCAAAATTTAAATGTAATTTAGAATCCCACATCATGTTTATCTCCCTGAAATCTGCTCCAGTGCAGATAGTGTAACACAGGCTGGAGAATATTACTACAATTAAGCAAGGTAATTGTCATATACCGCATAACAGACCATGACCTCGGAGTATTTCCCTTTACTTTGATTTATGGCATAGACTGTACTGTGTTATACGTACTTGAGGTAGGCAGCAGGTTTTACCTGGCTGAGTGACCGGCCGGCGGGCTATGCCATCATCATCTAAGAGAGAGCCAACTAGCAGCTCCATGAGCAAAGGAATGCAGGAGCAAGACACCAGCAAGCAAAGAAAGCAAGTAGGGTCCATACCACGGCGATTCTCGGCCGCACATTATTGCTAACCGACATCGTAAATGAGATGCTTCGGTCAATCCTTCATGATTCGCTCTGGAAAATATGCTCCACTAAAGCGGTAACGTTTTAATTTCTCGCTATCCGAAGTTGAGAGAGTATCGAGGTGCAGGGGGGAAGGGGGGCGGAGTGTATTTAGAGATTTCCACAAAATAGAGGACCAATATTCGTGACATAAAATTTGGCTTTGGCATAACGTTATCTGTGTGCGTTGTTTACTCCTATACTATTAAATATTTACAATTCAATTAACCCGGGAATTATACTCATGAAATGTAATAATATTTGCTCCAGAATTAATTCATTTAGTGTTCTGTCCAAGGGCAGGTCTTTCACTGCAAACCCAGCTTTCTCCAATCTTTCCTATTTTCTGTCTTCCTCTTTGTTTCCTCATATGATCCATACATCTTAATGTCGATTATCATCTGATATTTTCTTCTACCACGAACTATTTTCCCGTTCACCATTCCTTCCAGTGCATCCTTCATTAGGCAGTTTCTTCTGAACCAGTGACCCAACCAATTCCTTTTTCTCTTCCTGATCAGTTTCAGCATCATTCTTTCTTCATCCATTCTTTCCAACACACCTTCATTTCTTATTCTGTCTGTCCACTTTACACGTTCCATTCTTCTCCATATCCACATTTCAAATGCTTCTATTCGCTTCTCTTCACTTCGTCATAATGCCCATGTTTCTGCCCCATACAATGCCACACTCCATACAAGGCACTTCACTAGTCTCTTCCTTAGTTCTTTTTGCAGAGTTACGCAGAAAAGAACATGAAATTATTTAAAAAACTTAAACAAAATTGCAAGAAACGACGACTTCCGTTACTCCACAGATGTAGACTGCTCATTAGTAAACAAGGTTATTCAACCCTTATGTTTCTTGACTAACAGAGAAACGTAACATCATTGAGGGTAACACTCTTTGCTGTCACTAGTGTTGCATAACTACACGTAGAAAACTCCTATAGTTGTTATGTTTCGACTCGCAAAAAAAAAAAAGGGTTAGAGGTAAAGTGAGTGGCACAGAGGGGGAGAGAGATATTTGAAAAGAAAGTTAATGTGGGTAGTGTAATGAGCAAATCTTTGATTGAAACAACATTATGTAAAGAGAAAGTATGTGTAATTTAAAATGGGATATTAAAAAACACTATTTCATCATTTTGCGTCACAAACGCATTGATGACGTTGCTTGAGAGCTCAAGATGTAGTAAAGATAGAACAGTTTGATGTAACAATCTTGAGCGTTATATGCGAGCAAAATTAAGGTTTTAAAATTTTTTTTATTCAAATAACTTATTTTAATATCAGCCATCAGAGGTAATAACTGAATTGAATTTAAATTTTGAACAAGTCACTCATCTGAATTGTACAATTTTTTTAATTCCATTTTTGTTCTCCCGTAAAATTACACTAGCTTAGACCTTTTCTCAACTCATCATTTATCCAGCACGGTGGACTTTGCTTTGTAGGCCTTTCTTCCTTTCCTTCTTCTTCTTTTTTGTTTAATGTTTTCACTGCATATCCTCAATCAGTTTGGCTCTTAATTTAATGCTGAATATTACGCCTAATTGTTCGTATTGTACATTAATTTCATTCTTGGACTAAAGCAGAGCTTGAAAAAGCCAATTATTCTTCTCAACACTTCAATTTCAAGTATTATTTTTTTGTCTAACATTCAATTGTAATATTATTTGAAGGCAATAAGTTCGAAGTGAAAATCAAACACATGAATAACAAATCCGGTGAAAGATTTCGCTGGTCGTCTAGACAACTCTTCAAAATTAATTTTTTTATTTATAAATGAAACATATTCCTTATTAATAATTATAATTAGAATATGAATGGAAATTTATCAAGCGACTGGCAACAACTTATGATCGGCCTACCTTTTTTCTCTCAATTACCAAATGCACGGCAAAAAATTTTCAATTCCTGTTTACCACTCGCATACCCAGAAGATTTTCCCAAATCTCTTACCTCAGAAGCCAGAAGAAAGTATGTCCAAAATATCCATTTTGAGATAAGGGGAGATGAATGTTCCACTCTTTCTGTTTCCCTTTTGCCTTCTAACGCAAGATCTGTGGCCAGTTTTCCCAAATTAAGATCCAATATGATGCAATCTATCAAAGATAAACCACTTTCACTTGGATTCTTTGGTCATCCGGCCAATATAGCACAAGGTCACAACTTAGAATAACAAAGAAGAAGCAATGTACCTCCTTTTGAAAAGAGGTAAATTTCTACTTTCTTGTCGGGAATCGAATCCGGATCACTTGGATATGTAGCTACGAAGCTACTGTTTTAGACACAGATAAAGTAATAATAATAATAATAATAATAATAATAATAATAATAATAGTAATTTATTTTTAGTACAACATCAATCATAGTCATTTGTTAATTCTTATACAATTGCAATGCAGTTTGGGAGTAGCCTACAAAATATTTTGGGGGTACGCTAGCAAAAAAGATTGAATACCACTGTGCTAGAGAACAGGCTTTTCACGCCAAAGACGCGATTACAAATGCCGGAGAATGTAAGTGAAATTTTGGTGGACAAAGACGGTACTGGAACATGTTTTCCGGTTACTCCCGCTTTTCCTGTATCCATTTCACCATTATATTTTCTTCTTCTTCTTCTTCTTCTTCTTCTTCTTCCTCTTCTTCTTATTATTATTATTATTATTATTATTATTATTATTATTATTATTATTATAATTATTATTATTATTATTGTTATTGCTGTTATTATTATTATTATTATTATTATTGTTATTGCTATTATTATTATTATTATTACTATAAAAATTTCAAATTAGTAATATATAGTCATCATGATGTGTACAGTGACGTCAGACGTACTCAACTATGAGTGCTACTCACAGACCTGGCAGAACGAACGTAAGAATTTAAAACGCGAGCGCACTTTTCCAATACACAGTACATAACATAAGTCTGGTTGCAAGTACAACTGGCAATAAACCTACCCAACTTTATAGTAATAATGCTTAATTTCTCCTTCGCGAGTACATATTCTCCATCATAAAATTGTATTATCTGAAGACACTAAATGTATTCATAATTCGGCAGGAGTACAGTTTTTTTGTAGGCCTATATTAATAGCAGACCTTTAAAAGTGAAAATTATTGGAGAGGTCTCATATCTGAATGTTCTACCACACTTCGAACCAGAAGATTCAAATTCCATATCTGAAGGAGGAATGTACGACATACATGTCGGCATGCAATGACCATGAACTATGAGGGTATGAGGCTGGAATGCAGGTCATAGGCCTGTAGAGAAAGCACTGCCGATCAGTGGTATGCATTTTAGTTTCAGAAAATCAGGAGGCCACTTTCAGGTAAAAGAATTTCTCAATTCTTGGCTGCATATAGCTTTATGGTATCTTGCTAATATGTTTACTAAAATAAAATGTTGTAAAAGCGACATATTGTGAAGAAGTGGCAAGTGTGAAATTAGTCCCATGTTTCTATAAAGAAGGCTTGACCGATCTCACTAGTCATAAAATTTTCACTATCACCGAAGTTCGTCAAGTCTTTGAAATTAAAATAGTAACCAAGCATCTCGCATTTCACAGATTTACACCACGTTAAAGAACTCCGTCTCTAACAAATATAATAACAGACAAAAATTCCAGATTATTTCTCGTCCCCACCAAAATTCTCTGTCGCTGGACACAATCTTCGCATATTATCTAAGATAATGAATTCCATCTTCTTAATTACCATTTCATATTAATATTTTCACACTGATGAAGAGAGCAAGGATCATAGCTAAAGATAGACTTTCTCTAAGTTAGGCAATAAACTGATGAACAAACTTAATAATGCTAGTACAAGCGTAATGTTTCAGTAATTCATTTGCGTAACTATAAGAAAGGACGTAATACCTTGGCTTTTATGGGTGTAAATTCTATCAGAGAAAAAATTTATAATAGATGATCACATTTTAGAGCACATCAATTCTTTTAAATATCACGGCACGACCAATTATATTCTTTTTAAGAAGTCTGTACACAAAATTTCAAGATATTTTACAAAATATGTTCATATTAATATTACTATTCGGATCTGCAACATGAAAACACAATATCGCTGCTGAAAAGATCAGAAGAGCATATAAGTCACTATATGTCACTTGATATCACTGACAACACTCATTACATAATCAACAAATAAATGAAGCGATCTGTAACAAGTTAAATATGCGAGACATCATCACCATCAGTATACTCGTATAATATAAGAGGACAATTGGTACGATCATTTGGCCAGAATGCATCCAGACAATATATCGTATAAGAATGCTTCAGTACTACAGACAAACTGAACAATACTGGAAGACCAAAAAACCAGGAAGGGGCCAGGTGAGTCCAGAATTTTATTTTCTTTCTAATGGCAGAATTTTGGCGCAGTCTTCATTAATCCATACGTCCTCTTGCTTCCCAGTATCGGTCGCATTCATTGGATGATCTTATAGCCATGCAGCGTGCAATATGTTTCCAGAAAATGGAAAATGTCTTCCAACATTCAACGTTTTTCTGATGAAATGAATAGAAGCACTTCGTTGTGATTACGTGGTACAAATCTATAGGATCCAGATACCATTCCTGGCATGAAAGTAAAGATTTATCTCCTTTCCTCAGACACTGATTGTGTTCCTGGTATTTGTTCTGCTTTATCTTAAAAAGTCGTAATGCGCCCTGCTATGTAACCATAAAATTCCAGCACTTCACTATATCTGGTGCTAAAAATTCCCCCTCTTCTAAACACGGATGGAATGGGTCAAAGGGACGGTTCGATCCTCGAATGAGATGAGACTATAAATAACTTGTTCAAGAAAACATACCTTCATAATTAAATCCGAAAGTGACGAAGTTCGCTCTTAATTTTACAATAATAAAAATAACAATGTGGTCTTGTTTATTATTATTATTATTATTATTATTATTATTATTATTATTATTTCAAGTTCCTGCACGCAAAGCTGGCAATGTGTCTAACAAAAAGAAAGAACTATCATTGAAAAGTGTCTATAGTGAAAGATGCATATGAAGAGTTTAATCTGTCAGTCAAGATTGGGAAAGATTCACAGTCAGATGAGGGAACCATTCAAAACAGTTCCAGTATAGATGACCCATTTAGTATACGAAAGTCAATGGAGGAATTCAATGAGTACGTAATGAAGGAATGGAATAGAATTTAACCGAGGGGGGCACGGATGGCCCAGAACTGCGACCTACTGAGATCTATTGCGCTAACCCTCGATATGGAATGAGTTGCATGCCACAGATCCCCTACGCGCACCGCCCTAACCACATGACTCCCTTAACGACCGGTCCCTACAGCCGACAGAATCATATACCATTTCTGCTTCGGCAAATTCCCCCAAGGTCCCTGTCAATCCGAGGCGAAACTCCTCCCCCGAGTAGGTCCGCCTCGGGTGCCATTGCAGAAGGCATCCAACATCGCTGAACTACATTCGATGGATGCCGGTCGAGAGAGTCAGCAGTTTCGGGAGCCCGCCTGTAGAGTGATCAGTTTAGTAGGTTAAGAGAGAAATGTACAGAGTAATGGGGTGGTAGAAGAGCAAATAGCGTACAGGAAAAAGTACGTTTATAAAGAAGAGACGCATTCATGATTTGGTGTTATGAGTGAAGGAGAAGAAAAATTGAAAATTGAAATTGAAGAGAAAAAGCTGATAAAGAGATGAGAAAGTGTGAACAGTAGAAAAGAAAATGTGTGGTCAGTGAACTAAGTGAAGACTAATACATTTTTAGTGTAAGTGAAAATTATAACTACAAAGAAACTGGTAGAAAAAATTGATAGGGACAAATAAAAATGAGGCACAGAAAGAGCGGTAAAGTGGAACTTGGAAGAAATTGAAATTAGAATGAGAAAATATATAACTTGGAAGCAGTGAATGATAAATATTACATAATTGAAAGAGGATACTAGAGCAAACATTTGAAAAGGATAAAATAGGATATACTGTAGTTGTTGTTTAGTCAACTGTTCGAAGACAGGTGTGACCTTCACAAGTGACACCAAGAAGGCACCACCTATGAGGTAACTAGGCCAGAAGATAATGGGGCAGTTATAAAAATGAATTGACTTTTAATGGCTTAATCGGTCGAATGTCGTAAGGCTTTTTACGTGTCGGAACTTAGTGTGACATATATCCCCAGTTTTACTCCTATCTCGGAAAAAGCCATACTTTAGATTTATTAGTTGTTTTCAGCCGCGAAGGCCATTGGGCTTCCGCGAAATTGAATATTTGTAACTAGAAAGGGATTTTAATTAAATAAATATTTTCCTGATTTGTAATAATACTCTGGCGTTGTCACGGAGTTACTCAGAAAAGATTACAGTGCCTTGGCACGTTAGCGGCAACGGAAGTCGAGCCCCATATCTGTTTAATATGAAGTTGCTTAGATTTCGCAATTAGTGATTACTGATAGTGTAAATGCCACTATATATGCCACTATATTCGAGATTTGTGGTTTCGAACCCAATAGAGGACGACGAAAATTCGTCTCCTTGTCTCTAAATAAGAACTCCATTGGGAGTAAGGGGAGCAGAATTCTTTCTTCCAGGTGCCCCAAATCAGAAATAAAATTCAAAACTGTCACACCAAAAGAGTCCAGAAAAGTGAGCATATCTGAAAGTATCGTCAATCAACCAATCATTCAAAAACTGCAGAACATAACGATGGAAAAAACTCTTCTTTTCTCTTCTAAAGAAACTTCTGATAGATATAGCCTACGTATCTCTAAAAGCAAGTCAGTCATAAAATTATTTCTTATGTAACTACCACCTATCAGAAAACACTTAGTACACAAACATAAGTCTATACCAGAAGACATGCCCAATACGAAAGATTCAATTCATTGTTCTCTAGTCGTCTTTGAAAATTGACTAGCTTGACATTTTTTTAAATATTGTCGTTAATTTTATGAAACCTCCTCCTATGTGACAGTACAGATCACTATTTTTCAGAAGGAAAAAAATATAATTAAATATCAAGAGGCCTACACTGATGTCATTGATGTCCATCATATTCACCAACGTTTTCTACCGAATTATCTAATATTCTTACGTAGGCCTACTGATATGTAATTACATTTTTCTTCCTCCTAAAAAGATTATGTTCTGTACTGTCACATAGGTTTCATAAAATCAACGATATATTATTTCTACTTTTCCAGATTACTGATTTAAATGCAATGTCATAAATTTAACATACAATTTTTATTAGTTAAGAAATAAATTAGCAAAGCTCGATTCCTCTTTTTCTTTAAGTGTCTGACCTTAACATTCGTTGGCAACCTGATAGCTACCAGAATGTGGCTGACGTAAGGATCATATTGGCGATTCGGCAGCTACTAGAATGTACGGTATTGGAAAAATGGATTATAGACACGGTAGTTTACCGTTGCTTTCCATATCTGATGATGATGATGATGATGAGGAGGAGGAGGAGGAGGAGGAGGAGGAGGAAAACTCCAAAACGAACCTCAACCAAGGTTCTTGTCTCAACCAGAACTCGATCCCGGGTTCGCGAGTTTTGCAGTCAGGCACGCTGATCACTATTCCAAGCGGTGGGATTGTGACTTTTTCAGTATATTAATTATATCTAGTTGAATTGTACGCGCCGCTGAGATGTACAGGGAATGGGGCGCCTACACTTTCAGGACCTTTGCACTCGAAGGAAGTGATGTGGCCAACTAGCCACCTTTTACTATCGAAAAAATAAAACTGGGCTGAGTACACATCGAAGTTTTCCTGAAGTTACAGCGAGATAAAACAACCCCCCCCCCCTACACCAGTCTACAGTCTGTCTACTAACAGAACCAACTTGGCTCCGAAGTCTACCTAGGTTCAGTTACTTAAGGTCTCAGTTTTAAAGTGTGATATAGTTATTTAATACACGAATTGAGAACTTCATTCGTATCTTTCCCTTGATTACTTAAACACGCATTTATTTAAAAATAATTTTACAATACATGATCCGAAAGTGAAACAAAAACAGTGTGTAAATATATCCCTCGTCAATCACGCAAGAGCAAAGGGAAGACAGTTGAGACTCCCGGAGGAAGAAAGAGAAAATTAAAACCAGAATTATACAGGACGAAAGGAAACGTATTACAATTAATTCACAATAATTTTTATAAATCCAACAATCTATTGAGAATTTTTAGTTTTTAGAGAAAATTAAATAGGCCTACAACATGTAGCAATGTTGCAGAACATAAACAGCAGTCTGTACAGTTCCCTCGGCTCGACTTTTCAGGGCTGAACACGGTCCGTACACTTAGGCACGATCTGGCCCTTTGTGCGCCCTTATATACGATGATTGTCCAAGTCTGACAAATGGCCTGGGTGAAATTCGTGAATCTGACGCTAACAGGTGGGCCATCCTTCCTCAGCCCTTGATAGAGCCAGGTCCCGTTTCGCGGACGAGTAGTCTGATAAGCCCCAGGGGCCCGGAGCCCCAAGTCCTTTCTGTCATCGTCGACTGACAGTTGGGCCATTCTGCCTCAGCCCTTAATAACCTTAATATAGAGCCAGGTCCTGTTCGTACATGAGTAACCTGATAAGCCCCAGAGTCCCGGACCCCCAAGCCCTTCCTATATCAGAATCGAAAACCCGTATTACCCCCAAGACTTCACTCCAACATATTTTTACTATTGCGGATGAAGATGAAATGAGAGAGGGGTGGAGTGTTGGTGGAATGATAGAGGAAAACGGGAGTACCCCGAGAAAAGCCCTCTACAACGTCTACATTGTCCATTACAAATTCCATCACAATGTAGCCGGGGATCGAACCCGGGTCATCTGGATGGAAGACCAGCGCGCTAGCCACAGACGCGGCAATAGCAGTACATACTCTTTCACTTAACTGACTGCAGAGAGGTGGGAGTTATTCTACTTGAGGGTAAGGTACCCTGACTGCACCTTTGCCGGCTTCCCATAGCCACGCTACTATAGCTGACCAGTGCAATTTGCAGTTTCTTTTAGGCGAGTAATCGAAAACTATATATTGTATACTTGTGTAACTAAATGACTATTAAAACATGGCCATAAAATAATCAAAACAATGAATAATTATTTTATTATGTCTTTAAAAATAACAAATAAATTTCCGTCTTATGTTTACAATCTTGAAGAGATCTTTTAACAGAATTGTCTCTGATTGGTTGGTGAACAAATCCTTTTATGACATTAATGAGTTTTTTAATATTAATGTTGTTAAGTGTTTCTGATACGATTTTATCGTTTTTTTATGTTTCTGCTTGTTTATTTTATATGTATCCTATTTATTGACTTTGCCGATTGCACATATGTGTTCACTAATTGTACAATATTCAATAAATTCAAATAGTGTACTCCAGAATATCCTTAAAAGAAAAAACCTTAATGAAATCCATAATCAAAATTGAACTTGAAATTGCGTTCCCTTTCTTTCTTTTTTTTTTCCGAAAACCGTGCGCAAGAGAAACAAAATGTGATTGTACTGTCTGATTGTGACAATTATTCTCGAAGTCATATCTAAGGAGGAACCCAATACGAGTACGTCTCTTTCCGCCCTGTACATCGGCAGCCAGCAAAACAGTGCTTAGAGCAAGCAATTGTACAGCTTGTAATCGTTATTATTACCATTAGTAATGAGAGCTCTATTGAAAAATATCTGAACTGATTTTACTACAAGTTCGGGACTGAGGACGAAGCACTCACTCTTTCCTATGCTTGTCTCAATAAACAGACTCTACTTGCATTACTCAGTCATTGTTTATGCTGATGCTCGTCATGTGCGTCGCGTCTACGATGTCTGAAGAAGCTTAACAAGGAATTTGTACTAAATTTTGTTGGAAACTCGGTCACACGTTTCCAGAAACGTACGAGATGATCAAGTTTTATGAGGAAGGTTCAATGGACCGTATACAAGTGCATGAGCGGTTTCATCTATTTAAAGAGGGCGTACATTCGTGAGAAGTGATCAGCGTCCTGAAAGACTCTACTCCACCAGCAAAAATAAGGAAATGGTTAAAAAAAAATGCGAATGGCAGTACGATATTATAGGCGAATCACAAATATAGAACATCATTATGAAGTAGAGATCATATTTGAATCAGTTCACACAATTTGAAGATTTTGTTAAAATTTCTTGCAATACTCAGGTCATTCGTACCTGTAAAACTTTCTAGCTAAAAGCAGAAGACCTCCGTAACCATCGGACATGGACCCAAGTGACTTTCTTTTCCATAAAAAAAATGTCACTGCAAGTAAGAAGATATGAAAACAATGAAACCATCAGAGAAGATGAGAAGTAGTAAGTGACGACACAGAACAGTATAAAAAATCGTTGTGATAAGTGTATATTGTCAAAAGAGGATTATATTCAAGAGGATTAGGCTATAATATTTCAAAGAATTTAATATGATTTAGGGGCTCAATTTTTATCAGATTTCTTACATTACAAAACAAAACAAAAATGTCAAAATATGAAGTAGGTGCCTAACAGAACATCATGCTAAAGAACAAATGAGGGTCACAACGGTTATTTTTCAAGTTACATTATACCTGTGATGCTATTACAGAATGCATGTTACTGTAATTTTGAAAGTGCCTAATAATATAATGATATGTTTATACACAAAACTTCCAAGCTGTACAAACTGCCATTCAAATAAATATGGTGTAACAAGTGTCATTACGAAAATAAACATTAGGCCTACATTATTTTGAGATTTTGTCCACTTGGATTATGTAATGTGGACTTCACATCACTAATAAAATGTTGTAAACACATTAATTACGCAACTAGTTAGGTAATTATATTTCTATTACGCAACTAGTTAGGTAATGATATTTCCATTACGCAACTAGTTAGGTAATGCTATTGCTATTACCTAACTGGTTGCGTAATGTGAACCACACATTAAATAAAATAAAATGGAATTGATTTCATTTATTATAAACATTAATATCTTACGCGGAATTTCGATAGTATTAAACATTCAACTGCAGAATTTGCAGCATTTTCAATATCTGAATCCTCATTTGAACTGTTTTTAACAGTGTTTGTTTATTTCTTCTAGAACTGCTGTTCTTCTTTTATAAACAAAAACCTAACGTATTCAAAACTAATAAAACAAACATAAACGAATCGTCTCTCGCAGGAAAAAGCTAATACTAATACAATCATCTCTCCACAAAAGACATGTTCAAAACTAATAAAAAGTAATACAATTACTTTTGTTAAAAAAGTATCAGAGTGGATAAAACGTTGTACGATATACATAATTATATTAACTTCATGCCCGCGTCGTGGCATCGTGGTCTAAGGCATCCTGCCTAGGACTCGCGTTACGGAATGCTGGTTCGAGTCCTCATGGGAAAGAAATTTCGGCCAGTGTATGGGACCGGTGTCCACCCAGCATCGTGATGCACTTGGGAAGCTACGATAGGTAGCGAAATCCGGTTGCGAAAGCCAGCTATAACGGCTGGGGGGATCATCGTACTAACCACACGATACCTCCATTCTGGTTGGATGATCGTCCACCTCTGCTTCGGCATGTGGGCGTGAGGCCAGCAGCCGGCTGGTCGGTCTAGGCCCTTCACGGGCTGTAGCGCGACGGATTATTATTATTATTATTATTATTATTATTATTATTATTATTATTATTATTATCATATTACAATACTCGACTCGTTATCACTGTGAAACGTTACGATACTCATATCGTAAATAACTATTACCTTTCACAGTGATTATGTTCAGAAGCAGACGTCTCTGGGTATTTCATCGTGTGCTGGAACTTAACGTTTCCAACGTTTCGAAATTTCACCCAGATTCCATCCTTACGCTCTGAATGGACGCTTACTCTATTGGGCCGTTTATATCTGAACCAGTTGTCTGGAGTAAGCAACCAAAATTGTCCACCGTTGTGGCTGAGGGATTAGCGAGTCTGACTCCGAGCCCAGCGGGCCCGGGTTCGATTCCCGGTCGGGACGAGTTGCCTGGGTGAGGTTTTTTGGGGATGAATATCAGGTAGCGATTGGAACCCCAATCATCTTCGCCACTTCCTTTCCTCCCCTATCATCCTTTCATTCATCATCCCGTTACTTCTTCTGGTTTTCAGATCGCTCTACACAGGGCCCTCCGAAGCTGCTGGCTCTCTCGACCTGCCTCCGTGGATTGTATTCAAGTGATGATGGGTAGCTTCTGCAACAGAAGCCGGGACAGACCTTCTCGGGGGAGGACTTCAGCTTCGGACCGTTAAAGGAGCCTTGGGAGGGGGGGTTGCCGAAGCAGGAGTGGTACATGGACTCTGTTGGCTGTAGGGACCGGTCGTTAAGGGGGGTCGGTGCGCGTAGAGGATCGGTGGGCACGCAACTCATCCCATATAGGGGAGTGTACAATAGACCTCAGGTCGTAGTGCGTGGGATGTTCCCTCCCTCCCTCCCTCCTAACAAAAAAAGAAACAAATACAACGGCGTGATAATTTTCCCTAAAGATGGAAGCTGTATGTAGTTCCAAAACGTTGTAGATGTTGAATTCTAGCATACGGTTGAAAATCAAAAGTTTGTTAATCATAAAATATTCGTTAAGAGTTCATATAGAATAGGAAGACCAACAACTGCACCAAAAATTAACGTCACGAAAAACATATAAAATTCAAACAAAATATCGAGTTTCAGCCTACAGACATTCCTTGAACTTTTTACTATAGGCCTAACATAAGCCTACGTATGTTAAAATAGACTTTTATTATTGTTAATTATTATGACATAGTTTTTTTTTAACTCGATCATGTTTCTTTGGACTCCTTACATGATGTACAAAACAATTTATTTCCGGAAAAGAATACTAGTTTCTAACTAGTCAGCGTGAAGACAAGTTAGCGACAGCAACGCAAAGGGCGTAGAATATTTGTTGAGTGTTAAGTATGCAAGAGAGACTGGTTATTACACGACATTATGGCAGCTATTATAGCTTGTAACTCATAACAGAGGCGTTACCGCACATGAGTTCCTAATCTCATATTACTCTTTCGAACCATTCCACTAATTCTAGAAATCTGTATCAAAGGGACAGAAATTTAAATTGTTTTATTTAACGACGCTCGCAACTGCAGAGGTTACATCAGCGTCGCAGGTGTGCCGGAATGTTGTCCCGCAGGAGTTCTTTTACATGCCAGTAAATCTACTGACATGAGCCTGTTCCATTTAAACACACTTAAATGCCATCGACCTCGGTCGGGATCTAACCTCGAGCATAGAAGGCTAGCGCTATACCAACTACGCTACCGAGGGCGACGGGGGACAGAAATATCCTGTATATCTCCACTGGAGCAAATATTAGTTATGATTTCACTCAACAATTCAACTACTGTTATTTAAAGAGAATTGTGTAAAATTATAATGATATCATTCTGTATTTTAAATATATGAAAACGCGTCAAATAATGTTGATAAGATAAACAGGCAATACGGATTAATAATTATTAAACACCAATTTAATCACCTTAAGTGATCTTGAACTAATTACCTAATTCTATGATTTTGCACTAACATACAACCACTAGCTCTGTTTTGTGAATATTGCTTATATCGCACTCCTAGAATAATACTGTCGTAACTCCCAAAAACTGAATTTTGAGTTATAGGCAGTTTTGTAATCTTTATTTAATCCTCTATCAAACAGTATAACTGTCGTATCTCTACGTTCAAGTGCAAAGTCTGCAGGACTCATACTGATACTCGGTAATCCTGAGGTTTCATACGATTCTGAAATGTTTATCTTGCATTTACTCAAAACTAACTTTTGATAATTACAACAATATTATTTTAAGGTTGCAATATAAGCATTAAATTAGGATTGATCTAAATGAGGGAGAAAGCAGTAGTGAATTGTTTAGAAGGGGATGTTGATTGGACTTTTTTTCAGGGTCAGTCAAGCAGATTTAGCTATTTGTAACTGCCCCAACGAGTAGAGGACCCCTTCTCACTCTAGTTTTGTTCACGTGAAGACGAAAATAGAGACAATTTTCGAAATATTTCGACTGACAAGATTTAAACGTTTAAGGTATATAAAAGACCATACGACTGGAAAACTTAAACTGTCTATACTTCATATATAAGTAACCACGTATTCATACTATTTCATATTTTCAAAGTACAGTTCTATGGACGTAATCGTACAAGCAAATCAACATAAAATCGCAAATAATCATCCATATATGTCTACACTTTCTTTGTTACATGATCCGATTTCCTTCAGTATTCACCATCATAAGTTTCTTCTTTTACCAGAATTGTATCAGAACTTGCTGTTTAGTCAACTGTCCAAACACAGGTTTCAGCCTCATCAGTGACACCAATAAGGCATAACTCACGATGCAGCTAAGTCCTATACATTCAAAAATAGTAAGATGTGATCAGCAAGATGTGTAGAGCAAAGACACTTCTTTTTTTTTTTATACGGGGGAGGGACCCGAAGGCTTGCACTGCAGCCTGAGGATTATTATGCAAAGACGCCATTTACTAGCCTATAGCAATGAACAAACACAAAATAAGGAGGACACAAACAGTATCGATGGGAGCGACGCAAATCTACACTTTCCTACCGGATAACTTTCAATTGTACTTTGAAACACTGCCATTCGATAGAGCAGAATTTTAAAAATTTAAATACGTCAATCAATTACCATCTTAAAGCGTATATTAACATTTAAAGAAAGACGTAGAAAAAATAAAATGAATCATCTAAGTCAGAAGAATAAATAAATATCAATTTAAAACTAAGATTATGATTATAGAACTGTGGGTTACGATAGTGCTTTATTTGGTATTTCTCAGAACAGACTGCAAAAAGTTACGAATTCTACTGCAAGTTACATTACTAACACAGCTCCAAGGTCTCGTTGGCCAAGTCCGCAGACAGTGTTGTAATGCACTGATAATGTTCCCATGTCTGCCACTAATAGCTAGGACGCTAGTGATAACATATTAGCATGTTTACTACAACAATCATTATCACATTAAGTGACTGGCAAGGTTACATACAATCATTAGCATATCCATGTCTATACTCCCTTATTTCGTTCACACTGCTCACAATCAATACTACCATATACTACCAACTACTGTAAATATCAGTTTAATTTAAGTACATATTCCAATGATTCTGATGCACATGTACTTTCCTAATTTCGTAACAATTTCAGTTTCGCCGAATTGAGTAAAATTTTCAAGTGGTTTGGAATTGAACGGGTGACATCAGCTTCTTGTCTACGCGGATGACGTGAATATGATAGGAGAAAATCCAGAAATGATTAGGGAAAACATGTAAATTTTGCTTGAAGCAAGTAAAGCGATAGGTTTGGAAGTAAATCCCGAAAAGACAAAGTATATGATTATGTTTCGTGACCCGAATTTTGTATGAAAAGGAAACATAAAAATTGGAGATTCATCCTTCGAAGAGGTGGAAAAATTCAAATACCTGGGAGCAACAAATGACACTCGGGAGGAAATTAAACACAGAATAAATGTGGGAAATGCCTGTTATTATTCGGTTGAGAAGTTTTTGTCATCTAGTCTGCTGTCAAAAAATCTGAAAGTTAGAATTTATAAAACAGTTATATTATCGGTTGTTCTGTATGGTTGTGAAACTTGGACTCTCACTTTGAGAGAGGAAAAGAGATTAAGGGTGTTGAGAGAGAAACAGAGATTAAGGATGTTTGAGAATAAGGTTCTTAGGAAAATATTTGGGGCTAAGATTGATGAAGTTACAGGAGAACGGAGAAAGTTACACAACGCAGAACTGCACGCATTGTATTCTTCACCTGACATAATTAGGAACATTAAATCCAGACGTTTGAGATGGGCAGGGCATGTAGCACGTCTGGGCGAATCCAGAAATACATATAGAGTGTTAGTTGGGAGACCGCAGGGAAAAAGACCTTTGGGGAGGTCGAGACGTAGATGGAAGGATAATATTAAAATGGATTTGAGGGAGGTGGGATACGATGATAGAGAGTGAATTAATCTTGCACAGGATAGGGACCGATGGCGGGCTTATGTGAGGTCGGCAATGAACCTGCCGGGTTCCTTAAAAGCCATTTGTAAGTAAGTAATTAATTTTTAAAACTTGCTTCTTTCCTTTTACATTAATTATATTTTAACTTTCTCTTTGTTTACTTTTCCTTGCAGAATTTTATAATACTTTGACTTGGAAGTGGATATTTTTATTACGAACGTTTCAGAAATTTCATATTACAATTTCTGGTTTTAGTTTCCAAAATCACGTGACCAATTGTATGTAGTATTCGACCAACGATGTAGCTCAGGCGGTTCAGTGTTTGCCTTCTGATCCGGAATTGTGCTCGGGCTTTGGTTTGATTTCCGCTTGGCCTCGTAACCTGTTGGGGGTTTCAGAGGTTTTCCCCAACTGTAAGGCGAATGTCAGGTAATCTGTAGCGAATCACTAGCCTCATCTTGTCAAATAACATCTCGATATAACCAATTCCATCGAAGCTAAATAACCAGCAAATGATAACAGCGTCCTTAAATAACCAAGTAAAATAAAAATTGAATGTAAATTATTCGTCTTCAAAGTAAGAAGTTTTCATTTAAAGTATATTATTGTACATTTATGTGTTAATCTTAATTTTGTCTCGTCTGTATATAAGCATTACGTACATTACATGGAACATAAGGAAGACACAATTAAAAACTATGGATTTCGAGAATATACATAATTTAGGCAGAATTATTACGAATAACATAACGCTTACAGAAATTAATACCAGTATTTATAAGATAATTTTGTTACTAAGTATAAACCTAGAGAAAAAATTGATTACTTCTATTTGCAGATTAGATATCAGATGATCTCTGGCACATACAGTATAAAAGCCATAGTATACAATCGCAAAAAGAGACGATTGCCAACCACCCAGATTTACCTGGCTGGATCAGGAATTTGGGACTCTGTCCAGAAGAATAGTCTCTTAATGCACCAGCATTCACAACATACATTCGAATGAACCAATAATAAAATATATTGTACACATGGAGAGTAAGAGACATGATCCGTACCTACCTTCATTAGTATAAGATGATAGGCCTATATGAAACTGACTACTTTACAGACACGATAAAGTAATTAAAACTGATATCTTTATACAAATGAACAATACGATGTAAATAACACGTACTCAGAAAATAATGTAAATGTAAAGCTGTGATAAATTAATCGTCTGCGACCAATTGTATATCTAAACCGTCCTCTTCTTAGCCCAAGGATTACATTCCAGAACGTCTTAGCGCAAGGATTACATTCCAGAACGTGTGAAGTGATGAAAGAGCTCTTTTGTGAACGCCAAAGGTTCGGGTGTCTGGGGACGTGGAGAACATATATGGTGAACTTCACCATCTGACTTTCCGACACATGCATTCCTGTCACATCGTTGGCATATGAAGTGGGTACCCTTTTATTCAATGTTGTGTATGTTATTTCACCATTGCTTCATAGGCCTATCACACTCTATATGCATTTCTGGATTCAAAATCTTATTCCTTTGCTGTGGTCGTGCCAGAGAATCAGTCCCATTCCGAGGCTTACGGCTGGTTCACAATAAGCCGGGAACGAAAACGACAACGAGAACGAAAATAATGTTGAAATAAATGTATTTAAATGGTAGCATTCACAATTAAGTATTGTGAATGTTCACATTTAAATACATTTATTTCAACATTATTTCCGTTCTCGTTGTCGTTTCCGTTCCCGGCTTATTGTGAACCAGCCTTTATTTTGAGGTTTCGTAACAAGCTGTTTTTTACGGTGATGGATTGTTAGCCCTTCGCCCAACCCCCAAGCTGGAGGACCACCCCTCATCGGCTGTCCGCGACTGCTTATTCAATATATTCACAGCTACTCTCCATAACTGGAGGCCGTCTCTCGATCCGCAACCGGAGGACGCGCCATGCCGTAGTGATAGGGACCCACAACAGCGGTAATAGCAGCAATAACTATTAATGCTAGTATTAATGTTGTATGTGAATTGAATAATGGGTAAATGGGCCCATAATCAACGTTTCATAGTCTTCAGGCAGGAAATTACCATTAATTTGAATTTTCTGCAGTCTTTTATACGAGCTTACAACTTATTTAGTGGCTTTATTTATATTTCAAAAGATTTTTAATGAAGACAAACTGAGTGTTCACACAACAAAGTGAAGATTACTCCCTTCTTTACGACGTAGTGACTTATAATTTATCAGACAGTACAACTGTATCATTTGTGAAGCCTGCAAGTAACGTAATGGCATTTTCAAGACAATGTGTTATTTACTTGTTTTAATGTGACAATGTCCCAATCCACGAAACATAATTTTTGAGGACGGGGGGGAAAAAAAAAGTGAGGTGCGAGACAGAGAGAAACTGTAAGATAAAAATGATGTAGAGTAGTGGCAAAAAAAAAAAACCGGACCGACCCTTGTAGCTGATTTCAGAGCCTTGTTCACTCCAGAGCACGATAGACTGGTAACTAAGACTTTCGTGGTTCGAATCCTGCCTGAGAAGGAAACTTTTTTTTGTTCCTTATTCAAATTTATTCCCAATACTTCTCGATTGCAGCGATATTTTACTACTTAATTAACTTATTATTCCCAGAACATTAAATTTACCAGCAATCGAAAAGTATTGGAAATAAATTTGAATAAGGAACAAAAAAAAGTTCCGACCCAGGCAGGATTCGAACCACGAAAGTCTTAGTTACCAGTCTATCGTGCTCTGGAGTAACAAGGCTCTGAAATCAGCTACAAGGGTCGACCCGGTTTTTTTTTCCCACAACTGTACAAATAATTTAAATAGTTCGAACATTAGCTAAATTAAATTCCTTTAACTTGATACCAATATTTAATATTTTTATTGCACTGTCTCCATCATGATTAGTTTTTGCTGAACATATCATCATCAAAAACTACAAAATTAGACTTTTTATACAGTATACTTACTTTGGTTTCAGGATTGGGAAAAAAATGTGTTGTAGGACTGTAAACAAACTTATAAGCAACATTGTTGAAACCGATAAATGAAGATCCTTTATCTAGTCTACCTTTGAGCATGTAATTTGGTAATATTTTTGGACAACTTATTCCAGTTTACTAAACTAGATGGTATACCTAGGTGAATTTTAAGGACTCTTTACTGAAAGACTAAAAAATCGATGAGTAAGTAAATGTTCATGTTCATGCACTCAAATCTTCATAATAAGTATTTAATAGTATATTAATAAGTTTTAATTATTTATTAATTCATATATCTGGTTAATTTATTCATTTATGTAAAACTAAACAGCAATGTCAAAATTATATAATGTCTTTCTTACAAATACCTGTAATATGTAATCATTATTTTAAAGAAAGTGGAATAATATGGTTACATACAGTGATAAAAAGTCTAAATTGGAATAAATTACAATACAAAATCTTAGAAGTTGTAGACCCTCCCCCCACGACAATATTTTAATGAATGATGAAACTGTACAATTTAAATACCGTACAGTACTAACATAACAAGCAAAGGAAATTTTATTACAGTGTTTGACAATCTTGCTTGTTACTGAAACTGAAATATTACTTGGGCAAGAGGAAATATAAAACCTTCAGTTTATATACTTTTTCAATTATCAGTCTTACAATCAATAAAAAATATATTAGATGTAATTTTAACAATAAATGCAGACATACTTTAGTATCAATATTAAATTAAAAGTGTACCTAAGAAAAATTAAAATCCAGATATAACTAAGTCAATGTAGTGTAGCCTAACTAATTGTTGTACAATAGTATCCGAACTGAATATCACATTTATAAAAGTTATTGAGAAGTAGGTTACTTTAATCAGGATCTAATTATTATTTCAATAATATGTGAAGTAACATAATTTTCTCTCATATAAAAAAAAGTTCCCTGAATATTTTGTGTCCTCCCCTTCCTAAAAAAATACAAAAAAAAAATCGAGTGGACTCCTCGTGCCTAGGCCCCCCCCCCCCTCAAATGTGCCTGTCTTCCCCTATGTGTAGCGCTGCTTCTGCCCATAGTAACTCAAGCAGTAATAACTAAAATACCAGTATTCTTCTATTTGGGTTTTAAAACTTTTACTGGAATCTCCAGACGTGATTAATTTTTGATGAACGTATGTATTTTGAGAGCCTAAAAATTCTGGTCATGACATTTTCAACACTAGAGTCCCTTCAGACGAGGCCACTTTTAGAAGTGCTGCTGCTTCTGAATAATGAATTTAAATGGAGATATTCAGAAACAGCCACAGAATAATGATGCTGCAGACGCTCTGAGTAATTGGCTTTGCCACTGGTGGCAGCCACTAAAAGTGGTGCTTCCCATCGCGATACATATGAGGGGCAGTCAAATGAAAATGGGTCACCATGAGTATATCTCACAGTAGGCAAGTTGGTACCACTGGAATTTGATTGCTGAACTGACATCTGGTGGCGACTCGCGAAAGCACCAGTTACAACCTCTGCTTACACACTAGTCGTTCGATTATTGTGCTGGAAGTGAGGTTAGAGATACGGTGTGTTCGTCCAGCATCACTAAAGAGGCAGGTAAAGAAGAACAGCGAGGTGTATTGACTGCTGAAGGAGTAGGAGGACGAAAAATCCATCGTCGCATGTCTGCTGTTTATGGAGAACACAGCATATCACGTTTGTGTGCACTGGAATGGCACAAGAGATTCCGAGAGGGACACGTGTTGCCGCAAGACGATGTTCACCCAGGATAGGCTCATTGTGCCATCACTCCTATTATTGATGAGGTTGATGGTCTTTTACAAGGAAATCCACGGATCACTGTGGAAGAACTTCGTCGTTTGGTGGGAATAAGTCACAGTTCCATATACGTCATTGCGACGAAGCACCTGCATTACCGAAAAATCTGCGCACAATGGGTTTCACATCAGTTGCCGGAGGAACAAAAACAAACAGAAAGGCTACTTCATTGGGTCACTTGCAACGATACCACGAGGAAGAATATGCATTTCTGTCCCGTATTGTCACTGGAGACGAATCGTGGTGTCATTATTTTGAACCGGAGAGCAAATGGCAGAGCCAACAATAGAAACACACGGATTCTCTCCCACCGAAAAAGTCCAAAGCAATACACACAAGTTTCGGTAAAGTCATGTTGACATTCTTCTTCAACTCTAGAGGTCCTCTGCTTGTTGAATTTCTTGAGCATGGGGCCACAATCAATGCGTAGCATTATAAAGAAACTTTACAGAAAGTGAGATGCGCCATTAAGTCAAAACGCCCTGGAATGCTATCAGACGGTGTTATCCTTCTTCATGATAATGCCCGCCCACATACTGTCAACTCCGTGAGGAATAAAATTCAGAGATATGGTTGGGAAATGCTTCAACACCCTCCTACAGCTCAGATCTCTCCTCATGCGATTTTTACATAGTTGCAGAGTTGAAAAAAAAAACATTCGTGGACTTTCTTTGCATTGAGTAAAGAACTAGTTCAGTAGACAGCCCACAGCTTTTTCAAGAAGGGAATTGATCATCTTTTATCGCAGTGGGATAAATGTATAAACAGTTTTGGAGATTACTTTTGAGGTAATAAATGTTCTATTATACTTTTTGGCAACTCACCCGTTTTCATTTGACTGCATGAGTGGCATGTTTGTGACGCTGTTAACAGACGACTGTTGGGCCACCAATTCCTTACATCACCACGACAGTATACAGCCTATTGTGCCATGGTATCTTTTTTTTTTTTTTTTTTTTTTTTTTTTTCGAATTTCATTGTAATTCTTGCAAGAAGTTCTTGAAATGATTTCTTAAACATGTGGAAAAAAAGCCTTTCATCGTCCTGATGTATATCATCTAACAAAGTATAAAATAGTCCTCGATTCTGTCTCACAAAACCAATCAATGGACTCAGACTCTTCTTCTATTTTTAAGTCTATTCTTTCTCCATATGAGCAAAGTTTCTGAAAGTATATCTCCTTCTATGTCCATGTTAACTGGAAGACTGAAAAATTCTCTGCAAAAATTTAGTGTATTAAGCAATGCAACTAATGCACGTTCGCAGCGCCACTAATCCGCCACTAGTGGCGCTGCTAAGTAGCCTCGTCTGAAGGGGCTCTTAATGTGACAAAATGTAAACAAAAAGAAAAAAAATCAAAATGTTGAAATAAATTAACATTATCGACATCTGTATATATAAAAGGTTGGTTAGGCTAGATTTTATTATGTAGGTATACCGTACATTAAAATTCTTTGAACTCTATGGTTTAAGAGTAAACATCACCTATAACTGTTCGAATTGATTAAACTTAAGTTAACAATTAATGCAAAAGGGACAAAGGAAATCATGTTTGTGGATACAATAAATTTTATGAAAGGCTCTGAAATTTTGAGCAGGATTTTCCTACTTTCGCTTCTAAATTTCCAGTAAATGATCCCACCTATTTTCAATTTATAGCAAATCTTCCTTGTACTTCTTTCTTGATGTATCTTCCTGACTGTCTACACTAGTACATATGCCAGCTTGTCTCCGCAATTCTATCCATATGCTAAGTGCAACTATTAAAATACTGTGTTTTAAAGTTGAATATATTTTTCATTCTGTTCTTAATATTTTCATTTTTAAATTCAACTTTTACACTTTTCTTAAAATTCATTTTTGAACTCTGTATTCGGTATTGCTCTGTATTTATTTATAGATGTTTCGCTCTGATAAACAAATACTTCCAAAAACTGCCATTACTTTCTTGATATTTTAAAATTATAAACATCAGTAAATCTCACGCAATGGTTGTTAACCTCAAATTCTTCTTCAAAGTCTAATCATAATGAAAGTATTAAAATTCTCAAGATGTAATTGTACTGCTTACATATATGAATTAGATAATGTAGAGAATATTACAAACACTTTTTTATGTTAATGTAACATGATTACCCTCATATAACAAAAAATTTAAACAGTTTTCTTTACTTAATTTTATTCCTAGAATCAGCAATTTCACTAGGCTACTGTTGTACCGAAACTCACCAAACTCAAAGGAGAATTATTTATGCGTGTACAGAATTTGAAAGGAGTATGTGAAACTGAAGAGCTACTTTACGAGTTTTGGCCAAGGAAATTAATGATAATACACAAAAAATCTTAAATGTCACATTTGAGACTACAATTGGTTCTGAAAAATATAGCTACTTAATTTGTGATAAATGAAATTAAATTTTAAGGCTATAGGCAGTGCTTGAGGTGGAATGGAAATGAACCGGGATAGTTTTCCCCTTTTAATTTATAGACGTAAGTTACGAAAATATACCGTGTGGTGTACAGTCTGTGTTTCATCTAAACCTACAAACATATTGCAGTAATTTAAATAGCATGCGTTAAAATAGTCACACAAGCATTACATAAGCCTACTAAGAAGTGCTAAGAAGTAACGAAGTTTTAAGTCATTTCAAAAGGAACTGGGATGTCATCCAGCTGCATCCCACTCCACCTCAAGCTCTGGATATAGGGATAAAATCTTACATAAGTTACCGGTACTATCCTCATTTTTGTTACTATAATAACATAAAAAAATTATTTCAATCTATATACCCTTACAGTGATATTTCTTCTAAAGGAAACTATTTATAAAATTATTTTTGAAAGTAATTTTTAATAAGTAGGGTACCTCAAAGTATAACTCACGAATAAAGAAAAAAAGAAAGAATAATCATCGCAACATAACAGATTATATTAACTAGGGTCAATTCAAAAGTTGAATTGAAAAGTAACGGCCAATTATAATAAAACAGATTGCAAATAATCTTGTGGATTTGGTGCAAGCAACGATAACTATATCAACAACATTGGAAATAACGTTAAATAAACGTATCTTCTTGATCTGTAATCTTCAGTAAATACAGCGACATTCAGTTAATCCAATTGGCTAGTATAAAATAATGCAATTATGACTTCTAATCTTCCTTTTCCTCTTTTATGCGCCCAGAGATTCTGGCGGAATTACAGATTTCTAATGCTTGTACAAAACAGAAATGAAGCACAGAAAAACACAGACATTTAGCACAATAACGGATATTAAGAACATGAACAAATCTGCACAACTATCGATAAGCATGGCTGAAACAAAATCATACACTTCTCCATACTCATGTATTATTTCCAATTATTTATGTTAAATTCTAGAACATAGTGCGAACTGTTTCGTCCTTGCTCCAAATGTAATGTGTGCCAACAACAGTGACAGTGATAAGATAAATATATATAGGATACTTTCCTTTTGTGCAAGACAAACATTTCGAACAGTAGTGCCTAATACCAGCAAAAGAGTTCTACCAATAAACAGGGCATGTTTCACGCCTGGTCCACAAGGAAAGGTGAATAAATGAAACGAGGAGAAGGACAAGAAAAATGGGAGAATAACTAAAATGACAACTTAATGGAACAGATTTCATAATTTCATGATTTCAATGTTATAACGAACTTTGTTTTAATAGATATGTACATTACTGTCTCATTCAAACACTATTACAGAGATGAAAAAAAATCAATGCAGAATAAAGTGGAACAGAATTTGCTACATGATTAAAAAAAAAAAGGCATTTTTCAGCGATGGCATGTCACGGTGCAGTGACAAAAAAATGTAATTATGAAAAATTACTCCAATTAACAGTTATTTTGGACACCACCTCATTGTAGCAAGACTGTCCAGAATCAAATTAATAACTCTCTTAAAATAACATTCAAGTTTACTTTGTCACTGAAATGACATCTGAAAAATTCGATTTGTGGATAACTTACAAACGCTTGTAAAATTCGCTATTATTGTAAAATTAATATATTTCCACAAACATCCTTTGTAGGATATCCAGATAAAAATATAATTCATGAACATGCATTACATAACATTTATAAACGCAGTAACTCAATTATAATGTGTACATTTAAACATTTATTCATAGCAACACTGAATACTACAAATATAATGTTCTTAACATTTAACTTTTAGGTACCAGTACCTATGATTTTTATGACGAAATGTCTTTTATTCATCATGTGAAAAAAATACATTGATTTCCTTCGCATTGATGCCAAATTTAATACAGAAGCATGATAACACATTGGCTTTTTAAATTTTATATTCAAGGTGTTACATAGCCTATGACAGTGACTAAAATAGGTAAGTGCACTGTATCTACAAATCAATTATTAATACAATTAATAAATACACTCCCCTTTAAGACACACTAAATTTATTCCTCGGTTTTTTGTAATTTTGTATGTATTCTCATGTGAGTGAATGTCACAGAAATTGAAGTTACACAAGAAATACTTCTTCTAGAAGTCTCCCCCATTAGATAAGTTTAATATTTTTAAGATACTACATTCTTAATATTCTTCTCATTATGCAAAATGCAATGTTAAATTTAAATAGACCTACATTACACAAATTCTGAATTTTCTAGGATCACTTGTTTTACACATTAATCTATGATTATAAATGATGTCATTAAACAAACTGAATTGTAATCGAAAATCAACACGCAAATTATTAATGTCATGTGGAATTTTTAACATTACTATGAAAATTAAACTTACCATAATCTGGTGGAGAACTGTCCTGGACCATTGTCGCTGCTCGTGATAAAACATCAAGAGGAGATTCTGTGGCCTCCATCGTTACGGTACCTGTGACATGAAGAAGTTACAAGAGTCCAAGATTATATTCAAATTTTAATTTTGTATATTTCTTGTGCTGTAATTTGACAAATATTAAAAATTTACAACAGTAGGTATACAACACATGAAAGAATATATAAAAATTCTAATGAATAAACAAAGTGTTACAATAATACTATCCAAATACCTGAATAAATTCGCATGCTTCCTGAATAAAAAAAAATTCGTAATTTCAGACTACAAAATTTCTACCCTTAACTGATGACATTTACAAAATCATAAAATTAAAATAATATTGAGTTGTCATTCTCTCGATAAAATTTACACTTACCTAAAGTATAAGTCGGTAAAACGTTTCTTCCAATGATATGGGTGCAACAAACACAATTTCATACGTAAAATTATCAAATTCCACAGCGCTATTGAGCTAACAAACAGACTTCTGACATTCTGCCCAACCTCGGCATTTTGGAATGTTAGGAATGAAAAGAATGGAGCCACCAACCATAGTGCCATCTATGCTAAAATACGACAACTACATGTACAGAGGGTCTTCTTTTGTGATTGGCTACAAGGATTCGTCGTCTGAAAAACTACTTGTTTTCTTTATTTGTTGGCATTCAGGGAAATTTCACATTAAAAGAAAACCGCTTGAATTATCCATTTTCAATTGAATTAGTATAATATATCCTACAAAACAAAACTGATACTTTCATGCCTCGAAATATCAAAGAAGACTTTCTTACTATTGACGTCATCAAAACGGAATGTTTCCCACACCCCCGAACTAGGTTAGCCAACATTGTCTGCAAATAATACAAATATACTCTGATCTGCATAGTTAAATGACTTGGATATTAACTTTAAAAAATCTCTAAATATTTTTCGTAATATGTAGTGCTATTAATTTACATCATAATACTACAATTTATGAAGAATATTTTTAACTGTGTAAAGTTGGTGTTTCTTTACGTTTACTGAACGTGTAAATATTTCTTTTTATTCAGATGGTACAATCGGTATTCATAATAAGTTCACACGAGATACGACCACGGTTAAACTATAAAACGTCTTTGACGACCACGAAATACGGAGAATTTATTTCGTGTGTATGCAAGCAATCGTATTTACTTATATTCTTTGCTATTCTTCTTTTGCCTCATATAATTTATTGAAAATAATGCTCATATTGCTTTGTATCTCTTGCAACTTGATGTGCAAGAATATTCTAATTTTGTGATATTCTGATAGACATCGTACAGGACACGTACAAAACCCAAGCTTTATTTTGTAGCACCTACTGCATGATTATATTCACGGGAAACAAGGGAATGGCTTTGTTCCAAGCATCTGAATATTAAATAATTCACGGAGAATGAAATTAATGTAATTTTGCATATTCGTCAGTCCGTGGCACCTCTGTATTACGTTCACGAGAAAATTTCGTGAGCTTGTATGATGGCAATATTGTCATCGGATACCGTATCTAAATTATGCAGAAAAGGGCCGAATATGTCACGTGCATTAGCTTCGCAATAATCTCAATAGATCTTTAAATTTGGCTGAGGGTGATAAAATTCTTACCGGTAGCGTAACTTGCTCCGTAAGATGTAAGGTACGTTGAAAAAACCAGTTCCTCAGACAAGAGGGCTCTTGCCCCGTGGTCTCCAGGCAAAATTTGACTGCAATTTCTCTCCCAATTAATGACAAATGAACCCAAATCAATGGCCCAAATGCGGGTGGATGTATCTCATTCTCCACCCCTAATGCAAAGAGATCATGATAAAATATGAAGTATTTACTACTCCCTCCACTCATATAACCAGGATGTTAGAAGAAAAGAAAAAAAAAAAAAAAAAAAGAAAAATTTATGTTTCGGTTTCTATTCATAATGTACCATGTACAATAATAATAATAATAATAATAATAATAATAATAATAATAATAATAATATGTACTATGATATACCATGTCGTTGACTCCACTTTTGTATACAACATTATAAACGTAAGTAAATAAACAATAATAGCAACAAATATGGGGTCACCTATAAAACAACTTAAGTCGCGCATATTGTCATGTATGCAGCATACAAAACTGCATTCAACTCATATTAAGTCAAGTTATTATTGAGCGAGGCCATAGTGCGCGAAAGAGACTGGAAGTCGCAGTTTTATTTTACTATTAACACTTGTTCTTACAACCAACAATAATAAAAAAAAATTATGTATTAATCAAAATAAAAATATTTTCACAATCAACAAAAAATTTGTGTGTGACCATCCAACAAAAATATACAGCCTGTCTATATTTATCCAATCAAAATATGCATGCGTTGTACTTTTAAATGTAGTTTGCCCTTCCTTAAGTTACTGCTTTCACCATCTAGGAGGCAAAGTAGAAACCACTTCACAGCTCTGCTGTAGGAGGTGTGACAATGCGAGATATATTTTACATGTTAATGTTGGTCATAGGAACATATGAATGACTATGAGCGAGTTTTGTCGCGAGGACGCAGTCGGTAATGTATAGGATATTTCAAAAGTCAGTTCAAACATTAAACCTCTATATATATATATATATATATATATATATATATATATATATATATATATATATTTGAGGTGGGGGGGGGGGAACAGTGTTGGGCAAACGACGGGGTTTACAAAACATTGGAAAGATGTCCGTCGTTTTCTTGTTCAACGTACAGCATTCCGTCTGCGACACCATGCACAGCATTTTTGCAGATGTCGTCTTGGAATATTGACAATTTCTTGCGAGATGGCATCTTTCAGTTGCAGTAGGGTTGTTGGATGTGCCAGGAAAACTAGTTCTTTAAGGTAGCCCCACAACCAAAAGTTGGCCGGATTGAAATCTGGAGATCGCGGAGACCACATTGTTGGACAGTGCATACTGATGACACGATCGCCAAACATCTGCGTAATTAATTGTTTTGCAGGGATAAAGATGTGGGGTTGAGAGTCATCTTGCATGCAGATTACGTTTTTCATATCGTGATTCCTTAGTCTAGGGATGACGAAGTTCCGTAACATGCTGTAGCAGCACTCCCCGTTTTACTGTAACAGGCTGTCTTATTCCATTATTGTCTACACCTGTAGAGTATCGGTTAGTGCGTCTGGCCGGGAAACCAGGTGGCCCGGGTTCGATTCCCGGTTGGGGCAAGTTACCTGGTTGAGGTTTTTTCCGGAGTTTTCCCTCAACCCAATATGAGCAAATGCTGGGTAACTTGGGTAACTTAGTAAAATGAACTGCTGCCAGGAAGTCAAAATCAATGGGAAAGGAAGCTTTTAGTAGAAAAAGCATCTTATGCAAACCTCTGGAAAAAAGAACTAAGGAAGAGACTAGTGAAGTGCTTTGTGTGGACTGTAGCACTGTATGGGGCAGAAACATGAACATTACGACGAAGTGAAGAGAGGCAACTAGGAGCACTTGAAATGTGGATATGGAGAAGAATGAAGTGTGTGAAATGGACAGACAGAATAAAAAACGAAGCTGTGTTGGAAAGAGTGAGTGAAGAAAGAATAATGCTGAAACTGATCAGAAAAGAAAAAGGAATTGGTTGCGTCACTGGCTGAGAATAAACTGCCTACTGAAGGATGCACTGGAAGGAATGGCGAACGGGAGAAGAGTTCAGGGCAGAAGAAGATATCAAATAATAGACGACATTAAGATACATAGATCATATGCGGAGACTAAGAGGAAGGCAGAAAACAGGAAAGACTGGAGAATTCGGGTTTGCAGTAAAAGACCTGCACCTGGGCAGAACTCTATGAATGAATGAATATTAAATACAACGAATTAGATCTTTTAAGTTTTAACAAGCAAAATAGGTCATTTTAGGTTCTAACCTACTAATTAGGTCATTTTAGGTCCTATAAAAATAAGTTATTCGCTAGTACATAAAACGAAAAAGAAAAGTGACATTTTGAGAGTAACAAGATAGCAATAAAATAGATTCGAACCTAAGGATCCGGGGCTTGATAACCAACTCATTTTGGTTTTGTCATTGTTAACTATGTCTACTGTCAATTAACTGTGTATCATAATAAAGATCCTATTAACTTAAATTTACTTTATTACTAGCATTAGCTGCATCTCCAGAAATGTTTTCAGTGGTTTTGGATTTGGTTCTCCCAGCATCTGAAGAGAAAAAAGTAAAATTAAGATTAATATTTAGTATTAAATTATACAGTAAACAATCTATTTCATACAATGATAAAAGGAAACCCATTATTTGAATATATTAATCTAACTTAATAAATAAAAAATAAGGTCACTGTACAACAAAATTAAACAAATGAGAATGATATGTGGAAACATTCACTCAGGTCTCATCTAACCTATGTCCTCAAAATTTAAATTATGAACTAACCTTAGTAACTGGCAACATAACCCATAATATCTGTTCTTCCCATTAAAACTTTTCGCACATTGTTTTATAACGGAAACCCAAGCAGTAAGTAGTAATAATAAATGCATATGATTGCATACCTCATTCCAGTCTCCCTCTGTGTCCATTCCTCATACTTTTCCATTGCAATCCCTTCTCTTTGATTGTTTCAGTCAACTTGCTTTCTTTAGAGGTCGACAACATTATATCCCTATTTCCTTAAATCTTCCTGCAGATTTCTGGTAGAAATTGCTACTCCATTATTATCTAGAATCTTCTTGGTTACTCTTTTTGGTTTTCTTTGCTTTTCCAAAGTATTTCGTCGAATTTCTCTATCCATTCTTAGAGTTGTTATTCCTTTTCGGCCACATTTTCCTTTTCTATCTGATTGTAACTCTTCAGGTTTTTATTGTTATTATTTATATTTCTTCCTTCCGACACAGCAATATTTCTCGTTAGATATATTCACAGTGCTGCAGGAGATAGGCATATTCTTATTTTTTCCTTTGGAGTGAGATCAAGACCTTTCTCCATTCCTGAAATGAGAACAGTTTACAATTGGAAGTCCATACAGATTTCAAAACATGTTAAATTTTTTGCTTTAGTGTATTTCAATATAATCAAACCAAAGCTTACTTCTGTAAGTTGATTTTAGGCTATTAACAACAGCGAAGTGCTCACAATGAATCACAAGACTGAAACCACGCAAATTGAAATAATTAATATAATGTGACAGCCAGGAAACGATCCCACGACCGGCAGAAGGAGGGCGAGGTCGGCCGTAGCTCATCGCGGCAAATGAAGTGCGCACGCATCTGCTTCCTGGGGCATGTGCTGTGGCGTAGAGAGGAGAGGAGAGAGAGCGACCGCAGCAGAGAGGGAAGAAATCCAGAGAATTCGGGAGGTGCCATCTTCTGGACATCCGTGGAAATTTGTAGCATCATACATTCTCGTAGCTATGGTTTGGTTATAAATTACGACACGCGAGTGAACTTGAGCAGTGTTGTTGTAGTCGTTGGACAGCAAGCCAGTCTTGTGTAGCAGTGAAGCCAGCTTCGAGACCGGAGTTCGACTTGAGTGTGTCCGCAGCTGTGTGAGCGTCCGAAGTCCTGAGTTTGAGTGCAGTGGATCGCAGTTGGGGGACCTGAGTTCGAAGTTCAGTGGACTGTCTCTGAAGGTCTGGGGTTCGAGATACTATGAACTCGAGCAACTGAGCTAGAAGAACTAGCCAAGGCAAACGAACTGTGAACTGAGATCTGACAGTTCTGTGTTGTAAATAGTGCTTTGTGAACATTAGTTAAGATTAACAGTACATTGTTGTTCTCAATAATCCAAGTAAATTGTCACTGTCGTCGGTGGAGTGCAATAACGAATACTGTGTTACTGTGTGGAGTGGGAATCCCATTGTTGACGGGAGTGTTTACATTCAATTATAGAAAGTGACTATTATTGAAACAATAAAATTACATTCTTTTTTTGTATTAAAAGTTACAATACTAACAATGCATCATAACATTTCATTGTTGCAGAATCAACAAATAACACCCCATACTCTTGGCAGATTATGACAATGACCTCAAACATTTTTTTCATTAACTGTGATCAAAACAACAAAGAGAAAAGCGAAATCATTACCGGTACATCTTAAATGCTGAGTATTAATTTGGCACCGACCATGTATTAAATTACACTAATCTTAGTTTCGTTTCATTTAATTTAAATTGTAATTTCGCATGATGTATTGACCAAGTAATAACACACACTAACAGAAAAGTACCAGCATGTGTCCTGGACTTCTACTGTGGGAACATACTGGCCTGATCAATGCGTTGTGCAGAAATACTAATAAAGTAACCATTTTTGTCTTGAATTTTTCAAGTATAGAAAATAAAATAAAATTTAATCAGTGAGATAAAAATAATAATTGGTATTGTTACCAGTATTTATAGTGTTGCTCTGGTCAAGAAAAATAGTTATATAAATAACTATTGGTATTATTGCATTGTTACACCTTAAATATTAATATCTAAGTAAACAGAACTATATCAGCTCAAAAATGTATATATCTTTTATAACACTGAATTTTGAGGCAAGAAGGTGTCATCCTCAATGTTATCTTTATAATGAGAAATAAAAGTAATCTTAACCCTTCCAATGAATTTTCATTTTCAGAGTCAGATATAATGTAATTTGGGTCGTCAGTACAGCTGCTCACTTCATCTGTTTCAATTAATTAATTTTTTGATGATGACTACGATGACATCAGTGAAATGAGCCTGGGGACCAAATGCCGAAAGTTACCTAGTGTTTTGCAAATCTGAGTTCCAGGTAGTAGCTCCCTGTAAAGCAGGTTTGAATAATTTCAAGGAAAAATTGTTCCGGGGCCGGGTATCGATCCCAGGACCCTTTGCTTAGCGCACAAATGCTCTCCCGACTGAGGTACCCTAGAAACTAAACACGACACCATCACAATTTTTCCTTTATATCCACACAACTCAAATCGGCTGACAAGATGCCAGAGCCCAACTTTGAGTACAGACAAATTCTGTGTGACTTAAATTGTGTCGTGTCTAGTTCCTGGGGTAGCTCAGTCGGGAGAGCATTCATGCGCTAAGTGAAGGGTCCCAGAATCGACACCCAGCCCTGGAATTTCCTTAAAATTATTCTTACCTAGTGTTTATTTGAAGGGTAGAGGAAAACCCAGAAAAGGCTTAAATCAGGTACCGGTAACATGTCCCAACTAGGATTCGAGCCCAGGTCCGCAAGTTTTGCAATTAGACATACTTACTGACCCCAAATAGTAGACCTTTCTGCTTCTAACCAAATTAAATAAAAATACATAGTCTTTGGTTTCATAAGCCATTTCTAATTTCGATGAACAATTTTAACTTTTTGACAAAATAATCCATATCAACGTTTGAACACATTGTTTATTTCATATTATCATCATCACTAACGCGCCTCTATCGTCTGCAGTAGTCTGCTAGTGTTACATAGGGCAAGCAATCACAAACCTCGCATCTATAATCTATCAAAAACATCAGCTTTGGGATATGATAAGTCTGACGAGCATCAACGAATTTAAAAATAACTCCAATGAATTAAAAGATGTACTCACATTTCATAAAATAAGAAAATAAAACAAGTTGTAGCAAGAGTAAGAATAAGTCATATAGTAATAGAATAACTTCACAGAACACACACAGTTCACTTTGCGAAGTTCGTGAAATTGAAACAAAGAAACAAATTAAAGAATTAAATTAACTCCGCACATATATAAAGAAGACTTCACCAAAATATTAACAAACCAAAAGTTCTGAAGAACACCAGCAGAAATATACAGAGAATCTTAATGAAAGAGTTTGTGTGCTTCAAAACAGTAACATATATCAAGAAGAAGTTTACTGGCATACCACTATACACATTTTGTCTTAAATCCCTTATGGGGCTAGGCACAGCTTACAGCAGTAAAATGTTTGGAAATATTCAACATTTTTTTTTCCTCCATTACTGTATCTTGTACAATAATGAAAATTGGTACATGTAAAACACTGTCCTTCTGCTATATGAAAAAAATATTTTTACCACTAAAAAAATTATTTATATATATATTTTTTTTTTTCAAAATTCATAATGGTGACAGTTCACTGTGCAGTGATGAAGCGTTCCCCTTCATAACTCATAAACGTGTTAACTCTTTCATGTTCTCTCTCTTTTTATTTTATTGCTGAAACTCATGTTTACAATATCATGCTCTTTCAACTACATTCCTTAATAAATAATTTTTTTTTATTTTGTGTTAGAAGAAAATACTGATATTTGACCAAAATGAATTTATTTTTTATCAGACAGTCTATCAAAGGTAGGGAAGTTATTTTGCATCATATTGTAGATATGACATGCATAAATACACATAACAAATTTCATCATAGAATGTTGATAGTTTTTGAGTTATGAGGGAAATGCTTCATTACTGCACAGTGAACTGCCAACATTTTGAACTTTGGGGGGGGGGGGGGGGGGGGAGAATTTTAAATCGTAAAAATGTTTTTTTCAAATAGCGGAAGGACAGTGTTTTACACTACCAATTTTCATTATTGTACAAGATACAGAAATGGAGGAAAAAAATGTTGAATATTTCCAAAAATTTACTGCTGTAAGCTGTAGGCCCTACCCAACGCCTTAAGACTAAAAATTAATTACATGATTATTAGTTGAACATGCACCTTTCTGGTCTTTTTTGCTGTCAAGCAAAGCAAGCTCCAAGGACTTGCGTGTATAGAAATTTGGTTAGAAGTAAAAATAATGTACACTAAGATTTACTACATTAAAAAATAGATACGATAAATTTATTGATGCCTATTTCATAAAAATCAACGTAGCAGAAAAAGAACACTGGTATGTACTCAGCACATCTTGAGTGACAAACTGAAAAACTTCGAAACTCATGGCTTTTGGTATGTACAAATATACAAAGAAGAGAAAAAAAACAGACTTATGGAAATTTGATACCTGAACATGAAATAAGTAAATTTTTCTTAACTAGAAGATATTCTAACAGTTTTCATGCAATATAACATACACTGCATACTTCTATATCCACTGCTATTACGTCATAATATTGGTAAGGCATTTTAAAATTGTTTGTACAAATAATACCCATATTAAAAAAATTGACATAACTTCTGCAAGTGTTTTTATTACATATATTGTTTCATGGAAACAAAGATATAATGTATCTTACAATTACTTCAGATAACTGATAACTCCAAATATATATTCTACATATTAACTCTCACTGAAATCTTCACATAAATTCTTTCAATTGTAAGAACTTAGGTAGCTAATACTATATATCCTTTCATTAAGAGATTGTCAAATAAGTTATGTCTAAAATATGTTTAAACATTATTCAACAAAACAATTATAATTTTAGATTTAATTTTTTTAATGTGTAGCAACAATGTAAGACACTGTAAAACATGAGCAATTGAGGAGTTTCTTCCCCAGATATAGTTCCAGTGTTAGAGTCAAAGTAACATTACTGATACATTGGCACTATTGTTAAATACTGTAAACACTAATTTGTGCATCTCTACTTATCATTTTTCAACTGTAATAGTAAGACTAAGATGTATCTGTATTTTCAATTTTTAAAAGTTTATAATCTAGAAATATACTTTAAAAGTCTACCCTGAATGTAATACTTTTGAACTTTCAACAACTGTTCTTCAAATACAAATGTCGTAACTATTCATTAGTAAGATCGAGATACTAGTGTTACCAGATACAGTATCTTTACACATTGGGCCTAGGGCAGCAAATCACAATGTATGGCAGTATCATATTTAGATTCAGTTTAGATAAATTTCATTATTTAAATCTAATGTGCAAAAAGCTGCTTTGAATCTCATCAGTTTTATTTCTTTCTAAGAATTTATATTGCGTGCAGATATCAATGCCCTGCTTGATGTGGTGTGATTTCGTTGGTAGGAAAAATGTTTTCTCAAATTAAAAAAAAAATTGTAGACTATGATAGTAATATAATTCCATGATTTCCCTTGTTCAAAGATATTTATGAATATTCTAAAATAAAAAATAAATAGTTAATCCATTTTTCTTATGTAGTCGGCCTGTTTAATATTATGTCATGAACTACATTTATGCAGCATTCATATAAGTGTGTACAATGACAGTCATCTTTCGAGAAATATTTTGCTGTTACTTTTCACATGCAAGCAGTCTTAGTTAAAATTACAGAGAAAAAAGTCTCTCTTCACTATATAATCCAGCAATAGTTATACAACTGCATATTAAACTATATGTCTCCTAACTATTACACGAATGATCTACAGTGACCTGAGGAAATTTCATTCAGCTGCGGCATTCTGAAGTTTTTTTTTCTGATTAAAATAATATTAAATGTCTTAAGTAGCTTTCAAGGCTTAGTATCTGTTCAAGAAGAGTAATTTAATGATTTCAGAACTGCAAAGCTGAGTGGGCTCAGCTTTGAATGAAGGTACGACTCAACTTAGTTTTGAGGGCTTGTCCACTACCTGGATACACTCCTAGATCATATATACCCAGATTGTTCGGCCTTATAGGCTTTGACGGTAACAACTTTTGTCAGGTTTACTATACTGCCGTCTAGTTTTTGCATATGGAGTCACGTCATAACTCCCATTTGAATTGCATTAGCGACTGTACTGCCATCTCATGTTTGTTTACGGTGGACAAGTGGCGATCCTGGCAGTTGTTCTCTTCGAAGTGCTACCGATTTTAACATAGAGATGAGCAATCTGTTATATATGTGATCTGGGATATACTGCAGCCTATCAATTTAACCGTTCTAGCATTAATATTTTCTGCTCATCAATGGAAAGAAAGAACTCGATAGCAGCCACTTCCCTGTGGTGAGTTATGGGTTGTTACAGTCTGTAAATATTGTTAAAAGTTCTGTTCAGTTATCTGGGTACTTAAGTAATATTAACATTTTTAAAGTAACAGAAAATTAAAAAAAAAATATTCGAATATTACAGTCTGTAGCAAGCAAAGACCTGCGAAGTTATTTAAATATAGATTTATGATAAAATTCTTAAACTTTAAAGCTAAAGCACCCCGGCTAGAAATTTTCGTACTAGCACCAAATTTGGTAGAGACAATAATTAACCCATAAGACAACTTTTCAGACCCCCACTGTTTTTAATTTCTTAAAAAAAATTTCGATACACCCTACTAGTCAACTTTGCGACAATAAATTTTAATTGTCAAAAGTACAACATTCCCCCATAAGGATATACATAAATATACTTGGACTTCTCCAGATGGATTGACACACAACCAAACAGATCACATCTTGATAGGATTTGAGGGAGATGGGATATGATGATAGAGAGTGGATTAATATTGCACAGGATAGGGACTGATGGTGGGCTTATGTGAGGGTGGCAATGAACCTGCGGGTTCCTTAAAAGCCATTTGTAAGTAAGTAAGTAAGTAAGTTACTTTGTCCAGTAGAGACCTTCGTTGTAGTCTTATGAGAAGTTTTCCTACAGAGACATTTGTAGTATCAATTGAGGTGTTAATCCACAGTGAGACATACCTACATTTATAAAGTGGGAAATTTGGAGAATTCTCATTACTATGGCTTAAGTTTATTTTACGTGCCAAAATATAGAATATGAAATTCTCGGCTTTACTTCCCCTCTGAAGAAATCCATTCTAAACATTTTTATCGTCTCTCAGAATGCTTGCCTTGGTTTCACACTGTGAACTTTATTTCTAACAGCCAACATAATAAACATTAGAGCATCGAGAATAGGTAACTAATTCAATAGTTTACACAATCATTTCACCCAAGTCGTATAATAAAATTAAATGTAACTGCATATAGTATATGGAAGCTGACTGAGCTCAATCATTAGAATTACAAAGGCATTGATTCGATCTTGGGTAAAGGCACAATATCTTCCACAACATTACTACTTCAAATAATGAGTGTCATTAAATTACATATTTTACCATCATGCATATTAGACAGCAATTCAAATAATTACTACTTTAAAATATTTGTCAAACTACTCATGATTGCATTCTTATAGATCACTTTCACTGCTGAAGTTCTTTACCTGCCTAATTCGTTATCTAAGTACTTACAACACATGATAACGATGAGGACTGGCACCCTCAACAGCTAACATATTTCCAGCTCCCACCAACTGTCTATCATAAATTTGCTGGTGCAGCAATTTAGATACTTAAAAAAACCTTGTGTACCAACCAGAATCAAGTGCAAGTAAATAAATGTATGGGTTACAAAAAGTAGTGAAGTGTATTTCATAACCTCTTCTACTCAAATCCCATCCCCACCTTCCCGTGGTGCAACCTGGTCTTTTTAACAAAGGAGGCCCTGGGGACCAAGTCACAGTGATATATCTTTTCCCCCAAAAATGGAGGAAATTTCATTTCAGCTTGCTCACCTGCCATGGCATGCATAAGCGTTCCCTAAGTGGTGAAAGGGGGATAAGGTCAGTAGAATTGTCTGACAATTCTCCTGACTAGATCATATAATAATAATAATAATAATAATAATAATAATAATAATAATAATAATAATAATAATAACCGTGGCGCTACAACCCACAAGGGGTCAAGACCGACCAGCCGGCTGCTGGCCTCAGTCACATGCCAAAGCAGAGGTGGATGATCATCCAACCTGAATGGAGGTATCGTGTGGTTAGCACGATGATCTCCCCAACCATTATAGCTGGTTTGCGTAACCAGAGTTTGCTACCTATCGTAGTTCCCCAAGTGCATTACGATGCTGGGTGGGCACTGGTCCCATATACTGGCCGAAATTTCATGAGAAAATTTCTTCCCCCATGAGGACTCGAACCAGTGTGCATTCCGTAATGCGAGTCCTAGACAGGATGCCTTAAACCACGACATCACGGCGCGGGACCGACTACATCATATGGATCCACTAACCAATGGCAGTGAGATCCTTCAAACAGTTTGAGGGTTGCGTGTAAGTGATATAACTGCCATAACATTAAAATATGGTGCCTACCTTAAAATGGCAGGTTACACTTTTTGCTGTATCACTCTCTTATATTGGAGAGCAAGAAAGTTAATAGCTTTATTACCAAGAATTCAGCAATGGTTAACAACAACAAATCTATAATTTACTCTAAACAAAACATTTCTTGTGCAATAACTAAATTAAGAAAACCCTTAGAACCGATTCTGAGTAAATTACCATTTCGTTGGCAATTTTGGCATAAGGATTTCAAGCTCTCTCATGTTACTGGGGTACAATTTGTCATGGTTCATCTACATACTTCCTAGACGAAGTGACATATCTTCAGGGATGCTGAAAACTTATTTCAATAAAAAATCACGAAATCAATATTTACATCACTCTAATATTTCCTGTGTATTTTTTATTAAGAGAAATTAAAATGCCTCTGAGCCCCTCTGGTTTTCCATCAAATAGGCGTTAGTCATTCCTGCTTTTTCAGGGCTTAGAGTGGCTGTGGCAAGATGCTTGCTCCTCCTTGTATCGAGCTTAAAATTTCCGAGTTCTTTTTCTGCTGTATATGTACATGTCCCTGTAGCATAATTTATTGTCAGCACGTATTTAGCACGGCTTTTTCTTTGTGACTGCTCATCATACTTGTATAGCATATTGTACTCTACTATACATCCACAAAAGAATTATAAAGATGACAATTTCAATTATTATTAAAAAGTCTAGCTCAGTGGTTTCCAACCTTCTGAGTGCCATGGATCCCTTAAAGCTTATATTTCATTTTGGCGGACCCCCTAATTTTTTGCATAATTTAGACCTATAAACAAATTCGCTAAATAAATATTTACATGATATATTGAATTAATCATCTGTAATAAGTAGGTAGCGATATTAGGCTAAATTTTAATTTTAGCTTCTTAATATAACTTAAAAAAAGTTATTTTACGTACTATCATGTCTTTGCTGTGGAAAATGAAATCAGATTTTTAGCCTAACAATAATGTTTCCATTTGAATTGTTGATGTTGCCTTGCAGCTCTTATTTTTGCGAGGTCTGACTAGATCTGACTAGAGTCGCAAATCTGGTTCAGCATTGTTTATTCTGTTTGTTCTTCAAGAAGACTGGACCAGAAAATATACAATCATACATGTGCTGTACGTTGATGCAAATTACTTTAAGTGTTTTAGTTGCAATTTGGGAAACATTGGGATATGGGGTGTACATACAACGAAGTTTGCAACAGAATTGCAGGAAACACAATTCTAACATCTCCTTTTCCTCTTTTAGGGACAAACTATTTTTTGTCACCATAAAGGAAGAGGTTTTTCACTAAACTGTTTTTTCCATTGCAGAAATAAAAATAATCTCAAAATTTTTATGTTAATGAATCAACGTGTTTTTTAAATTTATAATGATATCGACAAGAGTGCATTATCATTTGTTACTAGAAGGCCACTGAGAGTAGGAAATGAATAGAATCACCGATTGACAACTCAGTGAGTCCACAAGTTTAATTGCTTTATCGTTGCTTCAATCTTATTCTGAACTGTAAACTCTCTTTAAGCTGGACTTTGAAGATTGGAATTTAGAGAATTATCAGACAGATAGGCTTGCAAGCCAGATAATTTCCTCAGGCAATCTCATTCCTGTTAAACTCTGTGTCTCAAAATTCTGAGATCAGCAAAAATATTCCAAAAAACTAAGAGAAATCAGAGAACATGATAAAGTTATACTTAATTAAAACACTGCTTGAAAACATACCTTGCTTCCGTGGACTCCTTCCAAATCACTTGAGGACCACCAGAAGTTCGCGGACTACAGGTTGGAAACCACTGGTCTAGATTTTTAAATTGCAAATTTCGACTGAATTTCCTCCATGGTATTTTTATGGATTATATAAAATTTCGGGATGACTAAAGCCCACCCAGTTCATTCCTGGAGTTGCCAATGTATGCAATAAGAAGTAGTGTTTATCAATTTCGCAATATGCATGATTATCATGTTTGCAAAATGAAGATATAAAGCAAATTCGTCAGTTGCTACACATATACATTAATGTGCAGATCCACATTTGTTTCTACAAGTTCAAAACATATAAAAGCTGCTAACTTCTTGTACATACTTTATATAATGCAGCATAGGTGCTAAAATGTGTGTTGGCAAATGTGCTCACAGAATGGTGTTTTACATTACTTCATTTAGAATAGATGCATGGTTTACTTTTATCATCCTTCAAAGTAATGCTTACAGATACTCTTCTTCGTGACTATGGAGCCAGAATGAAGCATACATAAAAATTTGTAAAATTCTTTATATATTCGTATATACCATAGAGAAATTTAGCAGCTGTTACTGTTATTAAATACTGTGCAAGCAACAATAGATCTTCCTCTGAAGTTCTTAAAATGTAGTTTCATTCCATTTCGTAGCTTTCTGAGTCACTAAGCTCCCATACCTAGAAGAAAAAGATAATTGTCATAGAAAAATCTCGTTAAAGGGAATTTACGTGTTTGCAGTCTGGGAAAAAGTAATAGTAGTAGTTTTGGTGGTGGTAGTTGTGATATGAAGTTTACAGGAATTTCTGTAACTGCTGAACACGACATTATATTCTAATATCTTGCAATTTCATGATTTTGTAACATTATTTTCTCATAAATTAATACAATAGAGTCTTAGCTTGAATAACTTTAACTATTTAGGCTGCAGTGTGGGACATGAAACAGACTTAGATGTAAACAAAAAAGAAATTCAAACACTTCTGTGGAACAATACAACGCACATTAATGGGGAAATACCAGAAAGAAACAACGCTAAAGTTTTATAAAGTGGCAGCTGTGCTGATTCTAGTTCATGGTTCAGAATGCTGGACAATAAAACAGGACAGGAGGGAAGACTACATGGGGTGGAGATGCGATTTTTTAGATCAGTGCCAGATTACAAACTGATGGACCATAAACGATAAAAAAGAAAATATAAGGAGAAGAACTACAAATAATAGGAATTAATTAATTCAAATGTATCGACAGAAATGGTTTGAACACATACAAAAAATGACAGTAACAAGATTTCCAAAATGGACATTGAACTACAAACCAAACCATAAACAAAGACAATGATGTCCCTCAAAACATTGGAGTGATAACCCTTTGACTAATCTGGTAACTGGAACAGGCCACTAAACCTGCCCCTAATCCATGATGTAGATGTTGATGACAACGACGACGATGATGATGAGGCTTAGTTACATACTTGAGCTATAGCACTAAATTTTACACATTCAAATTTCTTTAATTTACTTCTGAGATTAAATTAATTAAAATGATTATTTTAAATTAAAAAGACTTGAATATCAAATAAGAGTTACTGTATTTACTAGCATAAAACGCAGTTTCTTTTTCAAATTTTTAGAACAAGAATTCAGGGTAGATATTTTATGCGAGAAAGAAAGTTTAGGGAAAAAAATCAAAGCTACCAGACATTCTACACCGTAATTTCAAGGAAAAATTGTTCTGGGGCAGGTATCGATCCCGGGACCCTTCGCTTAGCGTGTGAACGCTTTACGACTGAGCTACCCCAGGAACTATACACGACACCGTCACAATTTTTCCTTTATATCCACACAACTCAAATGAGCTGACAAGACGCCAGAACTCAACTATGAGTGCAGACAAATGCTGTGTGACTTAAATTGTGACTTTATGTTAACGTCGATACCCGGCCTCGGAACAATTTTTCCTTGAAATTATTCAAACCTGCTTTACAGGGAGCTACTACCTGAAAGCCAGATTTGCATAATTCTCACCATAATCTGGGCTGATTTCGACGTTTGAGTAACATTGAAAAGTATTGATAGTACAGCAACTTTCAGGTCTCCAATCGATATACAATATAACAAACAATAGCTAGCAGCTGTACATATAGCTAAGCAGTTACAAATAACGGAAAGTGCAAAATGAAGCAAAACTGTTACCAATAATGCAACATGCCTAACATACGAAATGAAGCAAAACTATATTTATACAGCATAACCTAAAATAAATTAACTCATTATTGTCTAAACATTTTTTAATTAAATGTATGAAGTGCATCGAATATTACGATTTTATATGATCTAAGATATTTGAGGCTTTGTAAAACTAAAGGAGCTATGTGCCAAAATGTTAAAAAATATGTGTACATGAGCTATGTACGAGCGCCAATGCATAACTAAAGAAGTTATGTGTATAACTTGGTCCTAGCAGTCCAAAAGACACTAAGAGATCGCACTTGTACATTTAAATTCTATAACATGAAACAGTTTTTATTGATTTTCTCAAAAACCCAATTTTGACACTTAGCTCCTTTGACTTTACAAGATCTCATTTTTTGGAGATGAGATGCTACATTATGAGACCCCCCTTTTTTTTTAATTTTCCTGGGAAAATTGGATGGAAATATTCAGCACATCACCGCCAATTGGTAGCAAAGCCAAATTATATTTTTGGTCCAGGGAAAACACTCGTACTTTCTACGAGTGTTTTTGTAAAATACTAGTATTTTCCTTGGAACAAAAGTACAATATGGCGTTGATGTGCTAAACATTTATATCAATTGGGGTGCTTACATTATGTAGTGATGTCAATTATGCGAGTAAATATGGTATTTATGCAATTTGTATGTAAAGTGGATTTTTTTTTGCACAAGTGGAAGGATTCTCAGCCACCAGCGTAAAGAAGTCCGTGCCACAAACAAGATGTATACACAGCTTGGCAAAATTTAATGTATCACCATAAAAAGTACTCATATTCCAGAAGAAAAACATTATTTTACTGTCATAATAAAAATATATCATTGTCTTTACAAAGGCAAACATGTGATGAAGTAACTTTATTTCACAGTGTGCAAAAAATCCCTACTTTTCATATGAAAAATTGAAAATCCCTACTTTTTGTTATGGTAGTAAATAGAGACTACACTGAATTCCTTCGAATGAAGTTGACGCATACACAACAAACACTAGAGAGAACTATTTTCATCAAAGCATAACATTCATGTACATTGTAATTCTTGTTCTAACATTCCTTTTAAACTATACAGGCACTGAGATTCAACGAGATAATGACTTTTTTGTTGGCTATTTTACGACACTTTATCAACTGCTATGGTTATCTAGCATATGAGTGAGATGAAGGTGATAATGCTAGCGAGATGAGTCCAGGGTCTAGCGCCAAAAGTTACCCAGCATTTGCTCGTAATGAGTTGAGGGAAAACCTCAGAAAAACCTCAACCAGGTAACTTGTCCTGATCAGGATTTGAATCCAGACCTGCTAGTTTCACGATCAGACGTGCTAACCGTTACTCCACAGTGGTGGAAGTGACATAACGACATTGGAGCAACAGTAGAAAAAGAATGACACGGAAGCCTTATTAGGAAAAAATTCATATCACATATACTTTTTCCTCCATAATTACATACAAATGAATCTACGATGACTGGACAGAATTCAGGTAAATATATTTAGAGAGTCATTGTACACATAAAAAATTCCTAGAATCAGTATATTCAAATGTACTGTACCTCTGCATTTTCTGTTTCTTTATGCAACTGTGTAAGTCCCGTTATATCCTCTAAGTAATCAGGGGTATTAAATGCTTGCAACAGAAACTCAAATCCGCGAGTCTCATATTCATGAAGCACCTGTGGAGCAAAAACAAATGTATTTTTATTAGATATGTAACTGAAGTTACAATTAGATGTATGGATTATTAGGAAAAACCTCAAGAAAACATGATAAATACAATGTATAAGTAATAAGAATGTCATAAAGGAAAATAACCTGAAAATTATTTTTGAAAATATGAGCTAAGTAATTTACAGTTAAATTGAATTATATAGATTTTCGATATTAAGACCATGTTATGGAAAAAAGATATATGCCCGTTATTTGGTAATTCCTCAAGACTTGTGACAGTAAAGGCATCAGGTGTTATTATGCCAAGTTACAATTAGGCAATTAACATTTTACAAGGACAGATTATCCTTGCCATATGAAGGGTACACGGAAAAAACGATCAAGGTCCATAACAAATCGAAATTGAGTTAATAATGCTATCTTATAGTGGAAAAGAAGTACTATCATGTGGTCTAGCTAGTAATAAGAAATCATCGTTCTTGACATTCCACTACGTCAATTTCTATTAAATACACACATAACAAAGTATTAAGTGCTTAAACTTTGAAATTCGTTTTTCTCGAAACTTTCTAAAATGGACCTTGATCGTTATTCCCGTATACCCTTCATATGACATACTCTTCCACCATTTGAATCATACAGAGATATAATAGTTTAATTCTGTTAGATGTAATAAAGATAATTTTAGATTACTTTATTTATCCTATCACGATAATCCTTTATTTAGGCACTTTATTTTTATTGTTTTAAGAGAATTTTTTCTTTATTGGTTCATATTACTTACTTTGTAATATGTTTTCTGCTTATTTGTTGTAATTCGATTTTTTATTAATACAATTGTGATACCTGTACTGCAGAAAAGTACAATTTTTTTTTTTCACTTCACGCAAAAAGAAAGGAAGCTGTTCAGTAATCTTTATATGAAACAATGAGTCAAAGTCAGGACAGGAGAAAAAATGTCAGACGGAAGTGAAATAGGGAACGGAGTAAGACAAGGATGCCCTTTATCACTACCCTGTTCAACATCTACTAGAAGGATTTAGTGAAGAATTGTTTTCAGAACATGGGAGGAGTGATAGTAGGAGAAAGAAGAATAAAGTGCATCAGATTTGCTGATGATATGGCGTTGTTAACAGAAGAGGAGATGATACCAAGGGATATGCTATTGAAGCTAAATGACAACTGTGAGTAGTATGGAATGAAGATAAATGCCAACAAGACGAAGACCATGGTCATAGAAAAAAAAGTAAAGATGGTAAACTTGAGAATTCTAAATGAGGCAGTAGAGCAAGTGGACAGCTTCAAATACATGGGGTGTACTATAAGCAGTAACATGAGCTGCTGCCTAGAAGTCAAAAGGAGAATAGCAATGGCAAAGGAAGATTTTAATAGAAAAAGGAGCATCTTCTGCGGACTCTGGAGAAAGAACTAAGGAAGAGACTAGTGAAGTGCTTTGTGTTGAGTGTAGCATTGTATGGGACAGAAACATGGACATTACGACGAAGTGAAGAGAAGTGAATAGAAGCATTTGAAATGTTGATTTGGAGAAGGATGGAGTGTGTGAAATGGACAGACAGCATAAGAAACGAAGCTGTGTTGGAAAGAGTGGATGAAGAGAGAATGATGCTGAAACTAATCAGAAAGAGGAAAAGAAATTGGCTGGGTCACTGGTTGAAGGATGCACTGGAAGGAGAAGACTTCGAAGCAGAAGATATCAGATGATAGACAAAATTAAGATATAGGGATCATTATGTGGAGACAAAGAGGAAGGCAGAAAATAGGAAAGACTGTAGAATGCTGGGTTTGCAGGAAAGACCTGTCCTTGGGCAGAACACTATGAATGAATGAATGAATGAATGAATGAATGAATGAATGAATGAATGAATGAATGAATGAATGAATGAATGAATGAATGAATGAACAAAAAAAGAATGGTTTTTACCATGCCATCTGTGGATGGCAATTTATATTACACTGTCGAGCAGGAAACGCCAATGTACTTTAAAACTTCTGTAAAAATTTACTTGAATTTTTTTAAAAATATATTGCAGAAATCAAATGAAATGGCATGGATTGCATATCTCTAAAACCTATTCGTTTCAGAGAAATGAAAATTATAACTTAAATCTTGAACTTTCTCAGACAAAATTTTTGAATTTGAACACTTTGCATGAATTACTTTGAAAAGATAACATCATCTCACATCATGGTGAGTATAACGTAGATCAGCCTTCTATGGCATATTCTGGGCAATGACTCTGTCGGTAAATTGGCTTCATATAGGTGAATAACGAACAGTCAAGTACACGCCATTAGCAAAAAAAATATATAAAGAAAAATTTATATCTTGATGAAGCAGTGGTAGGAATTTTCCTGTATAGCCAAAGTTTTAGAATGGCCCTGGAATCTACTTAGCCTTCTGTCAAATTAAGTAATAAATCTTTTCTAGGAGTAAAAGGCAGTAGGAGAGTGGTGCTGACCACACCACTTCATTCTAGTGTTGAGGCCGCAAAAGCACAGAGCTCTATCTCCAAACTGTCCTGCCCCACGCACCTTCATGGTGTGTAAAGGAGATATATTTTTATTTTTATTTAATGATGAAACTCATATTAAGAACTCAAATCTAAATTAAGACATTTAGGTTTAGTAATACATATAAATTTAACAGTAGTAATCATACCTTATCTGAACAAGCAATACATCGAGAAAACATGTGACTAGCTGGTAGTACTTGTTGGAATTGCGCAAGAAAACCACGAATCGAATGAGGTACCAAACCAAGAGGACTTCCTTCGTCACTAGCTTCACTAAAAGGCTCTTCTACACAGTTAGCAGGTGCATAACCCCTGTAAGAGGGAGAAACAAATTAAAATATCGACTGAAGAACCATAAAAATGTCAATTGCTGATGTTTATTCTTCATATGGTTGTAAGTTTTAATGTGAAGTAGGAACAAAGGAGAAGTACAGTTAGAATACAGAATCCCCAACTTCACCTCCCTACTGGAAGAATATGTACATTTTATTTTTAACTCTATTGCCCATGGCAGCATTTGAACTTGCGACAACTGAATCCAGAAATTAATACGAGACAATATTTACTGTACACATTAATTAAAGTATGCATTCATCTTACTTGAGTGGGTGTTGTAGAAGAGACACCATCAGTTCTACTGTAAGAGCACCAGCTATTGAGGAAATACCTGGCCTAGTAACTGTGCACTGTTGGTCGAGTGTTCTGTCTCTCTGAGACTGTGAATGAATATAAACAATCTAATCAGCAAATGTAAATTATTAATATAATTTTCTTACACTAAATGCGGAGAAATATTATGCACGTGGGCTGATTTGCTAGTCATATACTCTACTGTAGGCAATGTACTACCACACTGTGTTATAGCAATAATTCTTCAATGCACACATTTTCCAATGCAATAAATAATTATAAATTTTAAGACAGTATCTTATCAATGAAGATAATAACTGTATCAATTTCATTTATGACTAAAGAGAAGACTAGATCTAGATGAATTTTCATACAAAGGAAAGCATACATGAAATCGGTCTGAAACAATTAATTAAAAAAATACAAGAAATGATTTACTAATAATGTGAAAAACAAAGAATAAGAAAACAGTTCTGACAGAATTCATTTCAAGGTAGCAGGCAGTTTTAAGGGAGGAAAATGACATAACCAAATAAATAAAAAAAAATTGTTATGATCTTAAAAAATAGTAAAGGGTGTTGCTTATCATGTTCCAAAATATTCTGATAGTATTATGACTAAGTGCTCTTAACAATTTAAATGCCAGCAGCCACGCACTTCTATTAGAAGGGAGTTTGCATCTTTAGTCAACCGTCTCGGTATCTTACATTTTCAATTCATTGAACCCATATTTCTCAGCAGCTATTTATTGTAGGACAATGAAATTTTATATACAGCTATTTTAGACAGTAATGAACATAATGTCGCTTTCAAAATTTAATAATAAGCTACGGTATGGTTTTGGTATTGTAAAATACATGTAATTTTTTTTTTCATTCCAAGAAAGACATATTTTATTTATTTTTATAAAATCAAATAAAAAAAACAGAACCAATATAATCATTGCTATGGTGTTCAAAATAGCTGTGAAAAATATCAGATTGATATAAACTGTAGTTTTCAGAAAATTTGGGTGGAAATGAAAGTCATTATTCTACATTAGGTACTCTGGTAAGATATGAAATTCCCTTTCTTAAAATTATGAAAAAATTAAGGAAAATAAAATAAGCCGTTTTTAGTAAACATACCAAGTTTGAAGAACCTATCTCTAAAACTTTGGAAGTTGTAAGAATTTGAATACAACTCTATATTTTTACAACTGTGCCCCCTTAAAAGGAAGTACAGTACAAAGACTAGTTTTTTTTTTTTTTTTTTTTTTACACAAGACAAACTGTGTAAAATTCAAATTAATATAACAAAATGAAATGTACACTTACATTCCCTGGCGCAGTAACATCATTACAAAAATAACATCCCAATTTATGTCCAGGAATTGACTTGTCAGAACAATCAGGAGTAGAGTTGACAGTGTCGTCAGATTTCACACCATGTCGCATCACGAGGTATGTATCAAATCCCAAGGCTGCATTCATTACGAGCTATAATCAGAACAGGTTATATGTTTTCTTTCAAATATAAATATTGTTTGTATAGTTTGTATTACACTTCCATTTAAATGTGAACTGCATATTATAGTTTCTCATTTTACAGAGTTGAACGATATAAACTACCAAAAATATTCCTTTGATAACATTTTTGATGTTTAATTTAGCTGTAAAATAAGGTATTTATTGTTTCGTTCTTTGGGTTATCTGGGCGTCTTTATTAGCCATTTTTAGCTAATATGTCGGCCATAATTTCAATATCAAACGAGACATTTTTACCATTATAATAAATACGATGTAAACTTAGAAATAATAACAAACTATGTGTTGGTCTGTTGTCGCAGAATACAAAATAGACGAAATGCAAATGACCAAGAAATAAAACTCAATGGTGAGAGTGGAAAATAACAGTGGCGTATACTGGTTAAAGGGTTTGGGCTACCGCTGACCCTATTATTACACAAAATATATCTAACAATTACTTTAATTTTAATTACTATGGTAAAACTAATAATACAAAATTATTACATTATGTTATATTATAAACTTTTTCTTTTGTAATTTCCTTGGGCTACCACCGGTAGCCCCAGTAGCCCGCAAAATACGCCCCTGGAAAATAAGGAACCATGTGTTCAGGTATTTTTTAAAGATAGTTTCAACTATTTGCCTGCAGATGACGCCAAAATCTAATTTTACAAAATTTTTGGTTGGTCTGTTGTTGCATAACTCTGTTCATGTACATATATTCATTAAAAGGTAACTTTAAACTACGTATAACTAGTGTGTATCTACATAGTGCACAAATGGGAAATGAATCATACAACATTTAGTAAAAATATTTATTATAACAGCATTTGCTCTGGCCAGTAATAATTATAAATAATTTATTCTCATAATTATTTCAGTGACGTGGTTCACAAAAAAGAATGGTTGCTCACCTTGATTCAATTTCTCCCAACATATCAAGAAGTGCTGTTGCCGTCAACGATTCAAACCTCAATTTTTTTTATCCTTAATAATTGAGATTTTCCATTATTTTGGATGATTATTTCTAGAAGTGAAACGTTTTTTAATAGGTATAGCTTCTGGAATTTTACTATGAAATGACTCACAGATATTGGGTATGAACAGAATCTGTACAATAGTTTAGGAAAAAATTTCGTGCACAGACAGACAGACAGACAGACAGACAACACCTTTTCAAATATCAGAAATGATAAAAAGTTGTTTCCGAATATATTTCCAAGTAATTTTATTTTTTGATAGCAATGCAATACTTTCATTTACATTTCGAAAAATGAGAAAATATCTGAAATGCTACAGTTTTATTGAACTCAATTGTTAACAAGATATGTTTCACTTTACTTTACATCTGTAATTACAAATAAGGGTAAATAAAGTAAACTTTATCCTAATTGAAGCCTGTATGTACGTCCAATACCTTTCTTTTACTTGCAGCAATAAGTGTTGGAAGCCATCGACTTTCTCTGGAATCCATAAGAAGGAACACGACATCATGGTTATCAATTAACTCTTCTAAAACCTGAGTGCTGGTTCTTGTATCAGCCAGTAGAGATGGACCAATAGGATGACCAGGCATAGGAATGTTAAGCTGTACTCCCCGTGACTCCTGTGTGTTATAAAACAGATATAAAATTATGAAAACTGCATAATTACCTTCCACCTTATGACAATGAATAGAGACTGTATTTATGTGCAAAGTCCACATTTCGTGACAGTCTAAGACGTTATAATATTCTTTTGAAATTCTTTTTTGCCTGACCATTCTACATGCACTTCATAATGCATATTTCAAAATGTGTGATCATTTAAAAGCCCACATTTAATATTCAGAAGGCAGTAATTTGCTTTATGATACTGACTATTGGGAGAACAAACGTAATATAATGTAGTACTGATGCTTACGTCAATGCATCAATCCTATTCTTCATTTTAAAAACTTAATAACGTAATTTCAGTCCAATATACAGTATATACAACTGATTCTTAAGAAATGCATTCTACATTTATGTTGTTGTTTTCTAATGCCAGACGTTTGATAATAAAGTCATTTGACCTCTTGCACTCCAATATTTTTCAAAGATATTATCATGGTCAGCCACTGAAGCACAGATTTTGAGGTGTTCCGAATCCATTTCTTGGTTTGAGTTGCACAATGGGCAGTTAGGGGTCTGATATATTCCAATTCTATGCAGGTGTTTGGCCAAACAGTCATGGCCTGTTACCAATCTAAATGCAACTACAGAAGATTTGCGTGGTAAATCGGGAATTAACTGTGGATTACGATGCAGAGAGTTCCATTTTTTTCTCTGAGATTGTGTTATCAAATTTTGCATTGCTCCCGACCTACATACATTGAAGAGTACATTAATATTTCTACTTCTCTTTATAGTGCACCCTCATTTCAGTTATAGTGAACCTAAAAACTATAACTTCCAAGAAAATGTTGTAATTTTAAAATGACCAAAATGATAATTTGCGAAAACCCCTTCTCATATAATCTTTCAAGAATATGTTTAGAAAAAATTTCAAACCTGTTACTCCTTAGACATTGAAAGACAAAGAAAGAATATGTTCAGCTTCCTGGATAGCTTAGAACATGTTACAGAAAATAATGTACGCAGTGAAGGATAAAGGAAGGATTAGTTCTGACTCCTTTAAAAAAGGTTATTAGAAGAATAAGTAGAGAAAGGGTTTCCTTTTGTAAACGGGAGCAGAGTGATGACTAAAGGCAAAGTATAAGAAGGATTACAGTATAATGGTTATCAACCCTCCCTCCTGCATCTTTGTAAAAGTGAGTCCTGGGAAATTTCAAGGCCGAGTACACAGTAAGCATACCTCCATAATTAGTGGGAGGGGGCACGAAGTCAGTCAGTGCCTACATGGTCAGATTAGATTCAAGTTTTGAACTGTGAACATCAGGATGTCGAAGTGTAAAGTAGCCTATTTACGTTGAAAGACAAGTGAACATTATTACGATATTGAACATAGTCTATCCCAAGTGGACATTAATACTGTATGTACAGCAATGTCAGTAGTATAAAAACAGACACTTCGGTTTTAGTGAACCTCGGATATAGTGAACGAAATATGTTGGTTCACCATAACCGGAATTTACTGTAGGCCTACACGTTTTTACATACAAATTAAACTCTACCTTTATTCATATAAAAAAAAAATTGGACACTCAAATTAAGATCAGTATAGGTTGAAAACTGAACTTCATTTATTTGTCTTTATAGATGTCCTTAAAAAACAACAACTCGTATACAATAACACAACAAATGCTCAAAAACTATAAGTAATTTCCCTCAATTTTTGTCCACTTGCATGCTCTCTATAAAGTGTACGTAAAATAGTAAACTTGAATCTTTCTGGTCAATACAGTCATTCTAATATCTACTTTACTACTACCGGTACTATATTTTTTTAGAATTAAATATTTTGTGTATATTACAATATTTTATAAATGCAGAGCTCATGATACGTGTTCACGTACAGCTCACAGAGAACATTAACAATAATACACATTTCATATTAAAAAAAGAACAGAACTGTGATATCGAGGAAATCTGAAGATAGCAAGCATATCTTGCATATTGATGACAATGTGCAGATTGTAGATACTTTTCTTGCACATACGCAACAAGTAACATAATTATTTTAACACAGAATTAAAAATATATGTCTTATTACAAACTTTCCTCATTAAGTTTTTATAATACGCAATTGCATTTATAGTGATATTTCAAAGAAATCTGCGAGACATCTTCTATGTTTTGGTACTCCCAGTTGGTTCAATCTTCAGTGAGAAATAACCGGATTTTATCACATACGAATATCAGAGTCCTTACTCCACTACAGAAGATTTTGGTTCATCAGTGAATTCCTTCATGCTGAATTGTAGCAATGAGGCAGACAACCTACTGGCACAGACAACCTAAGACATGAAAATTCTACAAACATCCCAACATAAGTACATCCTACATATTTGCTTCAAACTTTATACATCAGCAATGACAAAAAAAGTTTACAAAAAACTGAAGATAGTTTTTTTTTTTTACAATCACCATCATGCAATGGATGCCAACCATTTGCATAACTCTTTAGCTGTAAAGAGTACTTCGCTGTATGATGACACTAGGAAACCAGGCAGCATCTACTCTAACATTTTCATCTTTTTTAATTTGCGTATTTGTTTCTGTTTGAGCAATGACAAAGTCAAATTTTTATAATGCATTGAGAATAGGAGAAAGATTTCAGTCTTGTGAATGAAATTTCAGTTTGGCCAAGTACAACAGATGAAGAGAGCTCAACTACCGAGGTTAATAAAGGAAAACGCTAGGAAAACCAAAAAAAAAAGACCTGGGAAGATAGAATTACAGAGGGAACTGTACATGAAAGAGGCAGTCACCTTAACTGAGGATAAGAATAGATGGAGGTCTCTCACATCCTCGCACCGGAAGATAAGTTACCAGAAGAGTGAATTAAGTAAGTAAGTATGGAATTTCATAATAGCTTATTCAGATGATCTTCGACATATAAACGAGAATAGAAATAGTTAAGCAGCGTTCATTTGTTACATTAAGTTTAACAAAAGAATTATCTGCAATATGTCAGATGTAGTTTAGTTATCTCTCTCCTACTGAAAATGAGATCTGTAAGAAATTCCACATGTTTTTCCAAAATATGATAAGGTACCCAAAAATACTGGGTGTTCAGTTCAAAGTGTGTCATGGCTCACTGTATGCCGTCATATGGCTAGTTGATGAGCCTAGAGAATTCAATCTTCCTACACTTCCGCAGAGGTGTATTACATATGTGCCAGAGAAGTTGCATAGCAAGTACGGCATTCATTCTGAAGAGTACTTACTGGTATGTACGGTATCGCTGGTAGTGGCAGGAATGTGAACTGTTTGGAAACATTTACTGAGGTGGGTTTTTTTCTTACAGTCAGGATATGGGGAGAGGGTTAAGATGATTTCTTACGTATTTGTTGATATTAACTTCGATGGTCAACATGGACACAGAGCATGATTTGTATTGTGGAATGTTGCTGTACGCAACCGATAACAAATACCCTGCGTACGACTTGCCCACGCAAAACACAGTTCGAAAGAGGTTATGGTAGCACACAGACTGTACACACTGCCATCTGTTGCTACGACGTTCAAATTATACCGTACACGTTCTCAAGTTCAGATTGAATGCCTTGATTAATACGCAACTTCTCTGACATAAAAGCTGAAACTCGCTTCAAATCGCTGACTCACAACAGTGACGTCATGACACACTTTGAAATGAACACCCAGTACACCAAACACCCATCAATGTAAAAAAAAAACTCAGTCTTATACGAAAGTACTACTTACCACTCCTGGAAAAATTGCTCTTAAGGCATCTGCTGCAGCCTCAGATTTTGGTCGTCCACTGTTCAAACTGTCTTTATATGTAAACAGAGACTGGCGAACTGGATTCGAATAAGAAACACAGCCATTGTCCACTAGTGTAATGTACCGCACTCCCCAACCCTGAATAACAATTTACAATCATCAAAAGAATTCTAAATCAGTCATCGTAACTTTTTATAGACACAGATAAACTTGTTATCTATATTCAGTCTGTGCACAAAAAAATATCTACTTAACATTACTTAAAACAAATATTATCATAAAACAAAACCAACACATTCTCAGAAGTGCCTTTGGTTATCTTACACTGTAACTATCTACTCTGAAAACTATTGTAATTGTAATTGTAAACGAAAAACAATACCTGTCATTAACAATGAACTTTATTTTTGTTGAGGAATATATACTATATATAGTGTACTAGTATACTCATGCAGTAAATAAAGAATGGCAATAAAGATAACCTGATTTCATACACATTAAAATAAATTTGCAGTTGAATGCCATGTTTTTTAAACAGTAAAAGAGATATACATGAAATGCAAAAAGTCGTTCTAGTCTTATAAATATAATAATGCGTTAGGCACAGTCAAGTACTCTTAATATGCTTCATAACGAACTTCATTCTCTGTCTCGAATTGAAACTAGTAATGTTCAATGAAATTAATTAAAAATATTTTATAATAAAATAAAATGAAATCCCAAGGAAACCCAAATTCATGAATTAAAATTAGTGTAACCATAAAGAAAATATATCACAAATGCATGTACTGTATCAATTACATTGAGGTTATGGTAACCTTACACACAGGCACTTTATTTACAACACATCTCAATGGGAAATAATGTAAAAGACAAAGTGTGATGGATGAAATGAGTATTAGCTATGTTCAATATGTCGGAAATAGAAAATTTATAAAAAGTGCACTGAATGCTGAAAAATAAAAATGGAAGAAAAGCAGGACGAGGAGTTTGTAATAATCGTATAAAAAAAGTGTTTCATTTCAACTGACAACAACGTTACAAAGACCTGACAAAAATATGTTCATATATATAGGTGTATAATTTAACTTCTACTCACATTATTTCTCACATAACCCACTTTAAATTCACTTTACCAAACATGAATGCGAAACAAAGAAAGCGAAATTTCACAGAAATGTTATGGAGTCAACAAAACATAAGAAATTATATTTTCATCATGATATTGCTTGAAACATATTAATGTATTAAATCTACATATTGTAGCCTACTGACTTGATTTCACCACCTGATAATATTCAACGAACCAATAGTGTTCGAGCAACAGAGCAGCCAAGGGTTCCAGAACCAAGAAGCAAGCACCGAGTATTTTTTATCAGATCGAGGTTCAACTGAGGCATCAATCTCCATTTCATCAGTTTTAAGTTTAAATCCACAGACGTTTCAGCCAGCCTGAAACAAATAATTACAAGTAATGCACAAAAATAACTACACTCAATTTCACAGAAATAGTGTACAATATTATTTCAGCATCGAGAGAACTCAGAAATACAAGATATTACGGGGTGAGAGTTTTTTGGGCTAAGAGGCCACGATCTACTGGCAATGGTACATTCAAACGATTCGTCTAAAGCTACAGTAGGAATCACTACACCCTAGAGTGCTTCGCCACTGTATGCAATGGCAAACACTTCGAACATCTCCAGTGAACGAGCAATGTACCATAATCCAAGTCAATAAAACATTCTACAAAGTAACAGCAATCTAATATAATATAAATCTAAATTTAACAGAAGAAATACTGAAATCAGAAGTAAACACTGAAATGCTGAAACAATTGTCTTTAGAGACAATTAATATTAGGTACTCTCCACAAAACTGGCTTCATTTATACACCGAAGGATCCTTGATCTCCAGAGAACAAGGTGCCGGTGCAGGTGTTACGTGCTGTCTCTTCTCACTTTATAGATCTCTTGGATATGGAACAACAAGTTTTGATGGTGAAATCATTGCAATAAATGAATGTCTCAGGAATCTTCTATGCCACATCAATAAATTTAGGAATGCAGTTATATTGTCAGACTCCAAAACAGCTATTCTATCAATCGTCTCTAAACACACACCTTCATCTCAAACAGCAGAAATAACTAAAATGCTCTCTCAATCAATATCACTCAATAAAAGAATTGTATTCCAATGGATACCATCCCATTGTGGAATCCTGGGAAACGAGAATGCGGATGCTTTAGCAAAGAAGGGCAGCACTGCTACTTACAGACCTGTTACTAAATCTACATATTACTCTGTGAAGAGATTTATTAAATCTACATACTTAGACTTCAACAAACAAAATTTGATAACTCAATCCCAAGGGAAAAAATGGAACTCTCTGCATCAAAATCCACAGTTAATTCCCGATTTACCACGAAAATCGTCTGTAGCTGCATTTAGATTGGCAACAGGCCATGATTGTTTGGCCAAACACCTGCATAGAATTGGAATATATCAGTCCCCTAACTGCCCATTGTGCAACTCAAACCAAGAAATGGATTCGGAACACCTCAAAATCTGTGCTTCAGTGGCTAGTCATGATAATATCTTTGAAAAATATTGGAGTGCAAGAGGTCAAATGACTTTACTGTCAAACGCCTGGCATTAGAAAACAACAAAGTAACAGCAGACTTTATCTGATACATCTCTGTCGGTTTTTCGAAAACAAAGTGGTTTTAGTGCAGTTATAGGGAAGAGGCTCTCTCAGACAGCTTAGCTTCTCCCACTACAGTTGCTGCTGTACAAAGGTACTCATGCTGACTGCTCTGCATACAATACGAATTCCCCAGCCCTGTTCTATCTAGTGATAGTTACGAGACTTTTCGCTTCTTTCCTAATGCAGAATCCCCTGCACCTCTTCATGGTATAAAATCACGAATCACCCTGTATAAAGTACGAACAACATACATTCAGTAGATTAGAAAAAAGAACAGATGGATGGCATTCTAAATCACCTTTTGGAATGAACAAAAATGAAAATGTGTGCTTTCTTAATATTATTCGAAATAGATATTTTCTGCAACATTACAATACTAATGTCATACTTTGCATAATGAGAAAGTAAACACTTCTATTTCCATTTATATTCAGGATTTCAACACTCACTTTACAGGATCCATAGACGAGCTGAGGTTCATCATCCTTGGGCCAAATTTCCCTCTTTCATTGCGCTCCCATCCAACCCATTTTAATTTATTTCCCGAGGTATGGGAAGTGTTATTCACAGGACTAGTCATTTCACTCGGAGAATCTAAAGCTTCTGACTCGGTATGTGTAGGGAAAGGCGTTGTTTCTGGAGAGGGAGGTTCTGTGGTTGGAGGTGGAGGTAATGTAACCTCCAGAATTAGACTGTCTTCTGTAGACCACGTTGAACAGGGCAGTAATCGAAGACGTAAACATAAGACTTTCAGTCTGCAACCCACCAATTCTGAACTGTAAAAATAAAATTAAAACGTTCGTGCTTGTGAAAAACTTATTTTATACACATTATTAACAAAAAAAACCCTTAACTCACTACTGAACCGACGAAATTGAAATGAGGTGGCAACACTCATTTGAGTACCTACCTAGCTGTAAGTGCACGACAAAATTGATTTTCAACTAAGGAAAATAGCTGGAAATATTTCTGTTGGAGCTGTATCATTTTGTAAAATTTCAAGAGAATTGTTCATTTTTTTCTGACTTTCTTTCGCAAATTTCTTAAGAGGGAGGGAGAAAGCATAAATCGAGTAAAAACGAAAATTACACAGCAAAGGAAAAAATTAACCAAACACAAATTATCGAGAGTCAACTGAATTACCAATATATCAAAACAAAATATTTTAATATATTATAGTGTTTTAGGATAACTTTACTTATATTGACAAGGAAGAGATATTCCCAGTGTTATAAATAAAGAACTACTTCTATGTGCACTTGACCTCTGTCTTTTAACAAGGCTATATTCATAATTATCACAATTACAAGATAAATTTCTGTTTTAATATTTAATGAATATGGCAAACGGGTCTACAAAACAGTTCATCTGTACGAATTGGAGATAATTCTAATAAATGAATTTACTTATCTGCTTTTGAAGCAATGTACGAATAATCATTATGATTTAATGACTGTAAAATAACAATTATGCATACCAATGATACGATAACAAGGCCAAGAGATTTCGCAACGGCCATCCAGGATGATCACGCAATGGACAAGGATCTGCCACTCCTAAATAAATACCCTCTGCTTTCTTAATATCTTCACCATCTGGAATAGCTAGAGGCACCTTTTTAACATCACATAATGGAAAAATATTTATACAACTGGAATCACCACCGTTGTCAACTTGGATTAGAAAATATCCTCTCTGTCTCCAATCATCCATTTCCAGATATATTCTTGCAAGTTCCGTAACCTGAAAAGAAATTAATTATAAAATGAGCAGTGAACATAGTTCACAATAATATTATCAAAATCTTAACACTATTATTTTGGAACTTTTAATTTATGAAACCAAGATAGGATATCAGTACTGATATTCCAAAAATAGACATTTTTCTCAATCAATTCTGATAACAATTAGCATAGCACAATAAGGTAACAAAAATTACCTAAATTCATATTTTAAACACTTCAATTATAAAAGAACTTATTTCACTACAACAAATTAGAAGTGGTCAGAAGATAGAGGGAAATAGTTCTCGGTTATGCTTATGATTTCTCTATTTGCCAGTTGCCAATGAAAGAAACTTCTTCCAAAACCATATAATTCTTACATGATTCCTGTAACATTCGTACACAAAAGCCAGGTGGGCAATATCATTTCCATGGATTTACACACTGTATGGCAACACCGAAAAACTGGCAACTGGAAAGTGGAGATGGAAACTCTAACTGAATGCAGAGCTGGTGAAGATTGGTGATGAGAAGAGAAAATGGAGTTATTCTTCAAACCAAATGCCACTTTTCGCTAGCCTTACTATACACATATTTTACAAAATGTATTAGAAAGTAACAAGTTATTTTCCCTCTTCTCCATCACAGGTAGGGTGGCCTGCAGTCAATCTGAAGCTTTGAGGCCTAAAATTTAACCCATGATGCTCATTATGAGCATGATTCACGATCAATCCACAGGCAAATACGAACTTGCATAGACTGCTTGGTTTAAGCACGCATGTAAAACCCTAAAGAATGAGTATTTCTACACGAATTCGAATGAGTGATGAATGTGTATTATGCGTGTGCAATCATCTCTAAATACAGAACAGAAATCATGGGTTAAATGCAGGTGAGGTGACTAGCATTTATTACGTACTAAAGTTGGCAGGTCGGTAACATAACCACAAATTGATCATTGGATGTATAATATCAGTAACTAATAACACGTCAATAACATTTATAAATAAATAAATAGGCCTAAATATAAAATAAATAAAAAAGTGTCTATATACTTAATTAAATTCATTTGCACTTATTTTAAAAAATATAAGCTTGGGCGTGTGTGTGCATGTGGCACTGTATGTGTTAACTTAATAACACCTCGATAACGTTATTATTAAAAAGGGTATACGAATATACTGTATATATGTGCTTCTATATAAAAGATAAAAATATCCAGCATTTTTATTTACATACCTGATCCTCTGAGAAAATATCAGTCAATTTTAATGGTTGTTTCTTTAAAGTAACAGTAGGAAAATTCGGTGCTGGAAATGCACACCAGTAATAGAAATGATATTTCTTCAAGTCCTAAAACAATACAAATTGTATTACATAATAGAAAAATTATTTATGAAGAATGTTCTCCCGATGACAATCAATAGTCGCAACACTCAATTTACATAATAATGTAAATCATAAATTTTATATATATACTGTGTATATATATATATTTTTTTTTTCTGTAATGAGATAATATAAAAATGAATTAGTGCAATGAGAAGTAGATAGCAATTTATGTCATCATCATCATCATCATCGACGCTACAGCCCAATTTGAGCCTCGGCCTCCCTTAGAACTCTCTTCCATGTATCTCTGTCCCTGGCAACCAACCACCATCCTTTAATTCCCACTTTCTTTAAATCCTCCAACACTCCATCCATCCATCGCAGTCTTGGTCGTCCTACACTCCTTTTTCCTTCAAATTTATTCCCCATAACTTTCTTGGGTATCTCATGATCTGCCATCCTTTGCATATGTCCTGCCCATCGTAATCTTGATATTTTAATAACTGTAACCACATCAGGGGACTTATATAGTTGGTAAAGTTCAAAGTTGTATCTTATTCGCCATTCTCCATTATCACATATTGGGCCATATATCTTCCTTAAAATTTTTGTTTCAAAGGATCTCAAACTTGACATATTAGGCCTAGTCTTTGAAAGGGTCCACGTTTCACAGCCATATGTTAATACAGGTTTTACCAGAACGTTATAAATATTGCATTTTGTTTCCCTTGTAAGAAGTCTTGACTTAAAGTGCCTCAATAATCCAAAATATGCTTTATTAGCACTTTGAATTAGCAATTTATGTAAATTCACAAAATTACTGCTAGACATACTGGTACAATGAAAAACCAGTCACTATTCACGAGGTTCACCTACATAACAAGGAAGTTGGTGTATAGTGTGCCATGAGTGTAAAAAAAATATATATATTTTTAGAAATGATTAATGCCGAAATGATATGTGAATCTGACTTTACACCATTTTTTCCAAGAGTCGATTGAAAGAGAACGAAATTATATATTCTTTCAATTGAATTCCACCACTGCTCATACAGGAAGCATTTCCCTACAAGAAATTAACAGTTTTCCAGGACAGAATCATAAGTGTTCCCCTCAATATCCCGACTTGAGATCCTGCGATTTTTATCTTTGGGATTCATTAAAAGATAAAGTGTACAGGACAAACCCACGCATCTATGAAGATCTCGAGCATAATATCCATCAGGAAATTGCCTCTATTTCTCGACAGATACTTGGTCAAGTTATGCAGAACATGTTAAGTAGGTGTAAAAAGAGAGAGGAAACGATGGGTAGCTGCAGCATGTTCTTAAAGTGGGCAAGTACAACATATTAAAAGTGCGAATTCAGCATGCCGACTGGCTGATAGGTGCACTGTTGCTATGAATATGAAAGCCACCATATGGGCAGACTACATGTTAAACTGAGACAATCCATATTAACATACAGAATTGTTACCAAGAGGTCAAAAGATGTAAAATTAGGTTGTGAACCCATATCCTGAAAGAATGCAAGACAGCTGTCAAAGAGAATATGTGTTATGGAGTATAGTTGTCACTAATCATCAACTTGCCAGATCATGAAGTTCAGCTCAGTCTACGACTATGAAGCAATGGACAGCATACCTCATTACAAAACTACGTTTTTTTCCAGGTATTTCCTCAACCAATTCAAAGCAAATGCTGGACAATTTGTAGCACTGGACCTCAGGCTCATTTCGCCATCATTAATTTTAACTTCATATTTCATTTATAAGTTGCATATCAATTAGATTAGATTAGATTAGACCTTTATTAGCCGATAGAATTACAAGCATTCATGGCGTCATCAGTACACAAGAAAAATGTCATAACATACAATATAATACAAAAATAGACTTAATTCTAAATAAATTTAACAGTTTAATATTACGTGACATGCAAAAAAAAAAAAAATATATATATATATATATATATATATATATATATGACAAGCTTGATCTTCAGTCTCCACTGTTCTATCTAGTATCTTCTCTTTTTGCTTTTCCCTGTCTTTTCTTCAACTCTGAGTTACCTGAAACATAAATGGTCAAGGACAGTATCAAGAAACGTTAAATACTAAAATTTTAAATTTAGATATTCATTTGTGCAAAATCGCATATGTGTTAATAAAATGTTCTTTACCTCTTTTTTTAATTTTCTTATGTTAAGTTCTTTGATTTTCTGTGGAAGTTTATTATATAAATTGCTGCCTCTATGTGATATGCAATACAGAATACAGCAGAATGTAGTACCATTGATTTGCATATACAGAGAGTTCCTATGCAGATTGGTCCTACCCCAACTCCACCTAACAAAATCTGTTGTTGGGCAGCAAGCGTACGGACTGGTCCATGCACACTTCCCAATGCAAACCAATCCCATCCCTTACCACTTAGCTTCCTCAGGACAGGCGCTCTGCACTACTGTCATTAAGTCGACGGAACATTACTACCTGGAACTCTTTGTATATGCGAGCATATATGGAAAAGAGACTGCCTAATTACTTAGCATTCTAACAACAACTATTTAGATTTGTCGTACATTCCAGATAGGAATGTCTCGGATTTTGGCGATGATAAAATCGACAAATTTTCTCATTTTCACTTTTCAAGGCGTTATTAACATACTGATATTCGAAATATGTTTGCAAAGAACAATATTATGAGCTTCCTAACATATCTACCTCAATTTTACGTTGCCCTTCCAGATCATAATACCAATGTAGAAGATACACTATCATCAATGCATGCCCACTGAACAGCAATACAATATGGGATAAATAAGTTACCCAGAATCCTAAAAACTAATATCAAATAAAAAAAATAATAAGGGGAAGAGTATGGTCCTTAGAGAATGTACAAACAACAGAAAAGTGCACCTTATTTTTACATTCATGACATGCATAAATATTAAAATAATACCTCACAATTAGTTTTATTGGTACTTGCATTATTGGAGGAATGAGAGAATGTAGCCAAAAATTACCGCATAAGTCAGTAGAAAGAACCGAGACAATAAGGCAGGGTTATCCAATGCTTCTCCACTAGTAATACTCTGCCACAATTCTTGACCCAGTTCTTCAAGTAACGCAATTTTATTGCAGTTCTTGAATGCTTCCAGTGTATTTTTGTTAAGCAAAATGCCATATGCTGCAAGCATAGGTTTCTGAACTTCAAACTCCCTGAAAATATAAATTTTAAAATTAAAGTTGTCTATATAGAGTAAACAACGAGATGTTATTTTTTTAAGCATGTATCATGCAATTTATGATCATATTTTCCCGATAAATAGACGAACCTTCATATGTAAGTTTGATTACTATAAAAGAACCACCACATACCACAGGTATGTTGTATAGGAAGGAAAATATTTAATATCAACAGTAGAACCAGATACAGTATCCGCAGTTAGTGACTACGACTATACTAGAATTGCCAACCCTCCTGTATTTCCCAGGATCTCCCATATCTGCCCCTAATTTTTAAGTCTCCAGGCTCCTGTATTATTCTTTTCTTCGAGTATTTTTCTTCCTTATTATCTGATGAAAGATGAGTGGAATGGAGAAAAATTCTCCCCGGCACTGGGATTTGAATCCGGGCTTTCAGCTCTACATGCTGACGCTCTATCCACTAAGCCACACCGATTCCCATCCCGATGTCGGATCGAATCCTCTCAGTTTAAGTTCCACTTCTTGGATTTCCTCTAGTGACCTTCCCTCATGCACTGCGTCATAGATGTATGACAGTGGGACAATGTCCACACATGTGCAAAGGTACACTCGTTATGAGTGACTAAGTGGCCGGGACCAGACGGAATAAACGCCATCTTAAATCACTAAGTGATTATTTTTCGCATATATATTATTATGATGTACCGAAGTATATATGATGACGCAGAATATCTGCACGGAAATATCATATGTACTTCGGTACATCATAATAATATATTCCTCACTATTGCATAATGTAAAAACTTTTATTCTAAACACTTGATTTTGCCATGAATGATGATTGTTGTTCAAGACAGGCACTGAAATGTGCAGTCTTTATAGGAGGTAATGCTGGCCAGAAATGGTTTTCAGTGCTCACGCATCTAAAATCAAACTGTGTTAATGTTGAAAATTTGGAAAAAGGTCACAGCCGAATGGATATTGAGTACTAGAAGAAGACATCGATCATTATAAACTATATAACATGTAGGTAGAAGTTAACCTTTTGTATGAATCGGTAGTCACTATATCTTTCTTCTACGGAATGGTCGTATTGTGTACTAAGTGGAATCCATTGTTATAACTCATAATAATACTGAAATTGTTAGCAGAAAAATGGAATGTATTGAAGAACACAAACTCAAGTCTGCTTTTATGAAACAATATCTGATAACGAAATATATATGTACATATTAAATTTTTATGTTAGATCATTTAGTTCTTCTAAATTTCGACTGTAACCTAACAATCTATCACAACCTAAACTATTCTAACCTAACCTTAACTAACTCTAACTAATCCAAGCAAAACTAAGCTAAACTAACCTAAGCTAACCTGATAATGTTATGTTATCTTGGGTAAGCTTAGCTTAGGTTAGCTTAGATTTGCTTGAGTTAGGGTTAGTTAAGATTAGGTTAGGTTAGTTTGGGTTGTGATAGGTTATGTTAGGTTACAGTCGAAATTGTGTGTTTACGAAATTTTTTTGTATTAGGCCTACCTTTGGAAAATTGAGCATAAAATTGTTGTTTGTAAAAAAGAAAAAAAAAGTTCGAAAATTGTGGGGTGGTCGTCTTGCAGAATTACCAAAAAAAGAGTGTATTTTATTTAATCCTGGTTTTAGTTAATCAAAATTCAGTTCTGCCAAATTCTCCAGTTTGAGAAAATAACAATACACAGTTTAGTTCAGAAATTTCATTCAAGTTACTTTGGGTTAGATAAAACACTGGAAATAGACTGACTTGTCCTTAACTGAGGGCGAGATGCACATACCTGGTGCTCAATTAAAGCTACTCCACCCTTTAGCACATCATCAATTACTATTTCGTGGGGCATTTTAACTTTTAAATCAGAGTAGCTAAAGATATGGGAATTTTCAAGTATTTTTCAACCTTATAACTTAGTGGAAGAAATTTTAAGTGCTGGATAAAAACTAGGTTTCAACTCAGTGACTTAGTTGGAACTAATCTTATCAATTGCAATTACCAAATGGACTCGTACTGGATGTCAAGTTCGTCATCGTCATGTTCCAAAATGCGCACACATTTATTTACTGGAACAGCTTTCTGGTGCATTCTGGTCCATCTAAACTACTGCATGGAATCGTTTGTGTTGAAATATCAGAAGCTCATCTTTTGTATTTAAATTTACTTACTGATATGCAGAATTTTATTGCTTTATAGCAGAAGGAAAAGAAGTTCTTAAAGCTATGACATCAAGCTCCAAATAAATTTAAAAAGTGAATTTGTTATACTGAAGCAAGATTGCCATTTCTCATTTATTACTCATATCAAATATCACCCATACAGTATGCATAAAGTTCAATAAAAAGGAACTATTCCTTAGCAAATTCTGCATTTAGTATATTTTATATATAGGATGTATGGAAAGAACACCGACAATGCTTAGTATTTTGGTTGGGATGGTAAACTAATCATTTTTCAAGAGGGAATCAATGTATGGAAATTCATGGTTTGGGCACTGTGGGGCGTCGTAGTTTGAGAATGGTTCAGATATGGTGATAGGTGTGAATTCGATATTTCGCTAAGAAACGCAACAAGAGCATCACACCATACAGTAACTTAAATTACAAAAGATGTTCAAAACGTTTATCTCCTACTTGAATGCAGAGCATACATCAGCGGTGCAGAGACTAATGCACCTGGGCAAATAAATGTGGCTTTGTGCTCAGTATTTCAGTCGCAGTGTGGATTCGTGCGATAAGGTCCTCAGCTGATGTTAGAGGAGTAGCATACACCATAATCTTCATAGTATCCCACAGAAAATAGTAAAGAGTTGTAAGATCAGGTGGCTGTGGTGGCCATGGCACAGGTCTCCCTCTACCAATCCATCGATTTGAGTATGTGGCATCCAGGTGGCGCCACACATTTGCAGCAAAGTGAGCTGGAGCTCTGTCATGTTGCAGCCACATTACCTGACGAACCTGTAGTGGCAGCACATCCAACAGGGTAGGAAGAACATCTCTGAGAAAAATGAGATACCTCAATCCTGTTAGTCTGTTTGGCAGTAGATACGGCCCAAGGATCTGATTGCATAACTATGTAGGCTAATTAGGACATCAAAAACAATCCGATGAAACTTCGATGCTCCACAGCGCCAAATCATGAATTTCCGGACATGGGTTCCCTCTTGAATAATGATCAGTTTACTGTCTTCCCAATATACTAAGCGTTATCGGTGTTGCTTATTATACCCCCTGTATATTCATCCAAACTTGCATGTATAAAATGGCCGGTAATTTTATTCAAATACCAGAGTTGGCAAGCTTAGGGAACGTGTGGCATTAGTGTAGCTTTTATGGAGAAATGCCATAATTTGATTCATCCTGCAGTCTCCTTCCTTGCTAAAGAAGAACCTCTCAAGAGAAATCAGATCAAAGGAATGTATTATTTTTGGTTAATTTATAATGCGCCTTCAGCTTTATAGGAGATATGTCAATGTACTTATGTCAGTTTTTCTTCAAATAATACAAATAATTCTGTTGATTATGGTTTTTAGTCTAGAACATAAATTCAAGAAATAAGCTTAACATTGTCATTACAATCAAATACATTTCCCCGGACCACAAACTTTAGGATTAGGCCTAATTATATGATCTAGAGTTTATGCATTCTTTGTAGAGAATCAATCAACAATTTGAGGCACAAATTAAAGAAATAGCCTAATGGATATAAATACATGGACAGATTTCCTATTAATTTAGCCTATGTTTTAATACAGGCCTATTATTCCATACACTAACAGCGCACAGGAGCAAACATATGGATATATTTTTCTTTAAAACTAATATAAAAAAAAGAAATAATTGTACGTAGTGTATTTGTGAAAATGAATAATACCTTTGTTTAATTTCAGAATCTACTATTGTGACAATGAAAATATCAGGTAGTCAAATGTTTTAAACTAATTCCAAAATAAAAGTGCTGTACGAACATCGAAATTTGAACCTTTCTCAGAAATCTACATACGGCACTTTGAAGTAACATTATTCTACTCACTAAAGGTATAGATGTTGGATAATACTATTTCCTTACGTGTTATATGCACTGCAGTCTACATGAAGGTATGATGTTAAACCAGGAGGAATTGCATTGGAGTAATGTCCCCATATCGGTCGAACTTTTTCTTCTAGTCTGTCAATGTCAAGTTTCACATGTGATAATTTATGCCAAAAACTTGGATCCACCGAAGAATTAAATGGAGAATATTGTAAAATATTCGAACCTTCACTATGCGACATTATACCAAACACTTGTTAACAAATGCCAGTATAATTTTACAGTCTACGTTTGACATACAACACCAACATTGCACAATGTACCAAAAACAAGTACTTTCCGTAAGCAGTAGAGATGTGCGGGTCTTGTTGGTCGACTTTTTCAATTCTTCGCTGCAGTCGCAGTTGACGAAATCGAAATATTTTTCGAGTTCTCGAAGATGTTGCGATGGTAACCAACGTTTGTTAAATCGATAGCATATAGCGCAATTTGGTGTTTGTTGTGGTTGTGTGAATGGTATTGTTATAGGTAATAACCTAAAATGAAGATCGAAGAAGTTAAAAGTACCGCAAAAACACAGAGGATATCAGCACATAGCCACATCAAAGGTTTGGGCTTAGATGACAATGGAACAGCCCTTCAAGCGGCAGCCGGACTTGTTGGTCAAGAATCAGCACGTGAGGTTAGTTGCAATCCTTATACCCGGCTTGTAAGCTTTCTGCATTTTATGTATTTAATTAATAGTAATTTATTTCGTTTATGTATTTCTAGTTCGGGTATCCCTAGTTCGTACTTAGTGTTCGACAATTCACCCTGTTGAATAACCCAAACTTATCCTAACCTTCACTAAAAATGTCTTTTGGTCTTTAACCTGTACTAATTGCCACTAAACTCTTATAAGCATTCAATTGCAGTGATATAGACGTCAGTGTAATTTATTGTTAGACATGTTATTTAACTTTGCCCTAAAGATTTCGATACCAAGAGATGCAAATTTCAGAAAATTGTAACTAATATTATACCGTTACCAGTATGTAGAAGTTTTAATATGAAACATTTTCTAGGCTGCAGGAATTGTTGTAGACATGATTAAAGCAAAGAAAATGGCAGGTCGGGCATGTCTTCTGGCAGGACCACCAGGCACGGGGAAAACAGCCATCGCCCTCGCAATTGCCCAAGAACTAGGGAACAAGGTAAGTAATTAGGCTAAACACGAAAGTAATTTTGGGAAAATTTTAGAACACGGACTGCACCTACCAAATTATATCTTAAAATATTAAAAAGAGCAGATTTGTCTCCGTTTGTCGAATGTGCATCATTATATTTACGAAAAGGCACTCTTCAGAGCCAATAATTTATTTTGTGTGCACAAGGTTGGAATTTTGAAGTAAGAGGGAAAGGGTGCAGTCCGTATTCTGGAGTTTATCCGTTGATTATATATACTAGGCATAACAAAAGCCGAATTGAACACTAGAGCAGGGATGCAAAACTGTGCTACAATTGAAGCACACGTCATAATCCGGAACACGTAACTCATGCCTTCCCTTCAACCCTCGCGTCTTTGTACGGTAGGGGGAGAAGAGAAGAGAGGACAGTGTGTTTGTCAAACGTCACAGAAACGTCGTTGAAGGCTCCAGCCTTGTGAATGGAGGAACGAACTCTTTCCCCATGCTTCCACCTCTTTCTTTCCCAGTTCTGCAACCCTGCACTAGAGAATGCTGAAGTTTCACGGAGCCTGTAGAAACCTGCAAAGCAGGACATGAACGAGTAAGTGATTGGTAATTTTTGCTTGGTGCCCTCTCGTTCAGGGGCAGAGTTCTTTTGCTTGTGGATATGTCCCTTCTAAAAGAATCTATGCAGAAGATATTTTGTGACCCTTAAAAACACATCTTCTTTAGCCAAATTTGAACTTAATGAGTACTGAATCTAATGGCAAGCATGGTAACTACAAGGCTATTTAATACGATTTATTCAAAGTTTGTTTATTAAATATTGTATGTTATATTATTATGTTAATTTCATGTGGTACATCACGATCGAGAATATTAATTTAGATTGGATCTGTTGGTAGGTTCCATTTTGTCCAATGGTGGGGTCAGAAGTCTACAGTTCAGAAATAAAGAAAACAGAAGTTTTAATGGAAAACTTTCGGCGTGCTATTGGCTTGAGAATAAAAGAAACAAAGGAAGTTTATGAAGGTGAAGTGACTGAGCTGACACCTGTTGAGACTGAAAATCCTATGGGAGGTAAGTTTAAATAAATAATGTAAGTGCAGTAATTACTTAGTCATTGAAGTATTGTATTGAGTTCGTAATGTTTCTTAAATTATTATCCACAGTCTTGTCAATAATTGAAGCATCGGCTGGAATAACGTTATAAGTTACATTTGGTAAAATTTACAGGAGCTGCAAAAATGTGTACACGTACAACGTTGTTCTTATAGGGTAGCAAACTTTGGAGTGGACAAATTTCACGTACTGCATTGATGGACAGTTGCAAGCGAAAGAGTATAGCAAGGTAACATGACATACAACATTATTACATGGAAACATGCCGAATGAAAATTTTGTAACTTACAACGTTGTTCCAGCTGACACTTCAAGTATAAACTTTAAAACTGACTTTTGCTGTAAAGGAATTTTAGTCATTGCCACTTTTATTGTCTAATACCTTTTACTAAGCTCCGATATCTGAGTGACAAATCAATTTCATTTTATAATTCATCACTCAGTGCTTCAAAGTCATACACTGTAATATTTATTATGTGATTAAAACTATTAGACAGACTGATATAAAATCCAGAGATGATTGACTCCTGATCACATCTATATAACAGACTGGCCATTCCCATGTTATGAAATGGCAACATATAAAAGAGAACAACCACTAGGATCTTCACTGTCGAAAATGAATTTTTTGATAACTACTGCTAGATGGAAGTACTACTGCAAGCTACAATTCCATGCAATTCCATCAGAGTTTTTTTATAAATGCAAAGCAGTGTCAGTTGTTGTAACTATGCAGTACCAAATTATTCGCAACCCCAAATACACATTTACCCCACTTCACCATCTTGAATATCTCCCATTATCACTATCTTATGTCACAGAACTTACATTACTTACAAATGGCTTTTAAGGAACCCAAAGGTTCATTGCCGCCCTCACATAAGCCCGCCATCGGTCCCTATCCTAGAACTGTAGCTAAAATTATTACAAAAAACAATCTAATAATAATTTCATATTCTTAGGATACGGCAAGACTGTAAGCCATGTTATAATTGGGCTGAAAACAGCAAAAGGAACAAAACAACTGAAATTGGATCCTTCAATATACGAGTCCCTGCAGAAGGAGAAAGTGGAAACAGGTGATGTAATTTATATAGAAGCAAATAGTGGAGCTGTCAAACGACAAGGGCGAAGTGATACATATGCAACAGAGTTCGATCTTGAAGTAAGTAAGAAATCTTACATTGTCTTTATGCTTCCTAAGTTTCTAAGACTGATTTCACTGCACACAAATATTGTAATTGTTAATAAAATTATTTTATTTATTCATTTTTGAAAAAAAAAAAAAAATATATATATACACACATATATGAATCAGTCGGAGCTAAAAGGAACTAAGTCACTTTACACAACATTTCAGGAGAAGCAAAAAACATTCCACTATATTAATATTTTTATGTTATAGAAGACCAAAGAACATTTAAAAGTCTGACTTAGTTCCTTCTTCCACCGTTCGATGCTCATGACATCTGATGTTGAAATGCTTGCATAACCAAAAAAATTGCATATTTTGACTTAGTTCCTTTTAGCTTCGACCGATTCATATGTATAATTATGTAAATTATTCTCCACAGAAAACAAAGGTTTGTTCCTTACATTTGCGAGATAGATGATACTAAAAGAGTAAGTCATTTAATAGATTTATGACATGGTTATATGTATTTTTTCTTTAAAAACATACACTGACTGATTTACTAACCTCTTTCAAACAACATTTAATATGATTTCAATTAATGGCTTACAAGATGGCAGATGGTAAAATAACTAAGCATTAGAAACCAATCAATGATATTTGCTTCTTATAAATAGTTTTGATTAAAACTTAATCTGAAATGTAGAAATTCGTGACATAACGACTAAAACAATTTTATTCTACCATTCCCAAACTACACATTATTTTTATATGAAATTCCATATTAAATATTCAAAATTTATTAAATTAAAAAATAATAAATTGGGCCACGTGAAAGGCACACATTTTCTTATTTCATACTCAAGCATTAATTAACAGTTATTTTACATAAACTTCTGTCATGTGAACAGTTCGTGAAAATCAAATCAAGATTTCAGGTATAACTCCCTGTAAAGTTGATTTGAATAATTTCGAGGGAAAAATTGTTCTGGAGCCGGGTATCGAACCCGGGACCTTTGGTTTAACGTACCAAGTTTGGTACGTTGGTACAGGGAGTTATACCTGAAATCTTGATTTGCATAACACGTCACTGTTCGTTAACAGAAAACCACAATTTAAGTCACACGGAGTTAGTGTGCACTCGAAGTTGGTTGCTTGACGGTTGTCAGCCCACTTTGAGGTCTGTGGATATAGAGGGAAAGATTGGATCGGTGTCGGTTAGAGTTCCCGGGTAGCTCAGTGGTAGAGCATTGGCACGTTAAACCAAAGATCCCGGGTTCGATACCCGGCTCCGGAACAATTTTTCCCTCGAAATTATTCAGTTCGTGAAAATATTTGCGAGTTCACAACTATCCCACAAAAGTTGTAATGAATCACTGTATTTGAAAGCCTTGCTCTGGTATGTATGTTTTGGTAGTGAAATACCATAAGCTGTACATGAAACAAGCAGTGCAGTATAGTATAGCACAGTGAAGGGCTTCTGCATTTAAAACAGTAATTTTATAGAAAATTATATTACATGGGTCACCTAGGATGAGTTAATAATAAACATATTCTTTAGTTGAGAGAGAATAGGTATAAATATTTACTAGAATTAGCCCCAGAAACATCCCACTTCTTATTGTCTCTCTGAAATGATAAATGTTCCAATTATTTCATGTTTGAAAAACTTTGTGATCTGAAACATATATGAATAGTTCACAATTATTGCTCTTGGAAATGTGTGATCTATATATTCTATTCAATACTGTGTAATAAAAGGGTCACTGGCTGAGAAGAAACTGCCTACTGAAGGATGCACTGGAAGGAATGGTAAACAGGAGTAAAGTTCGGGACAGAAAGAGATATCAGATGATAGACGACATTAAGATTTATGGATCATATGCGGAGACTAAGAGGAGGGCAAAAAATAGAAAAGATTGGAGATGCTGGGTTTGCAGTGAAAGACTTGCCTTTGGGCAGAAAACTATGCAATAAATATCTCTGCCTTTCACTGTGTTGACCTGGGTTAGAGCATTGTCTGTACCATAAAGGAATTTGTGGATAAAGAGGGAGGCAAGGGGTTTTTCTAGGAGTTTTCCCTTCACCGTTATAATAATTATTATTCCACCAATACTCCACAATGAATCTCATCCTGCAAGATTCCAAGCCAGGCCTCCAGAACAAATAAAAAATGGATGAAACTTCTATAAATCACTTTTTAATAAAGATTATTATAAATATAAAATTTTGTTATATTTAGAAGCATTTAAAACAAACAATAATACAGAGTAAAGTGATACATTAACTTATTAACTCACTTCCTTAGGCAGAGGAATACGTTCCGCTTCCAAAAGGTGATGTACATAAGAAGAAGGAGGTAATTCAGGATGTTACATTGCACGATTTAGATGTTGCTAATGCAAGACCACAAGGAGGCCAAGATATTTTATCCATGATGGGACAACTAATGAAACCCAAAAAAACTGAAATTACAGGTAATGAATAAAATTTAAATTTTGCAATGAATATGCAGTATAACATACTGTTGTGTGTATGTACGTGCATTCACGTGTGGATGTGCGCATGTGCCTGTGTGTGTGTGCGTCTCTCTCTCTCTCTCTCTATATATATATATATATATATATATATATATACTTGGTGAACATTCCTCCATGGACCTGTTTCCACCACTTGTGGGTCTTGGGCAAATCAAGCCAATAACCATGGTGAATGGGTATCAGGAAGTCTGCAGTAAATGTACCTACAATTTGTCTCATAAGTTATTACTAATAAACACTTAAAAAGTAAACACTTATGTACTTTGAATCGAACTTCGATTTGGAACTTGGACACCAGGGAATCTCTCCTGAAATAATCTCCTTACAGCACGAGGCAATTCTGTACTCAACATATGAATCATACATGAAAACTCTTTGGGGGATAGAATACCTGTATTGAACATGTTAACTTAATTAACACACTGTATTACGTCACCTAAAGAACATGTGCTTATCTTGCAAGAGTACAACTCTCACTGATACCACGTGACCTTCAGTGCAGTGGAGGCAGCAGGCTTAGCAGCTGGTTCCACCAGCTAGCCGTAAGCCGTGAAAGTGTGGGTGCTCAAAGGATTGTTCACCGAGTACGTACATATATATTACCTGTACATGTGTGTGATGCCAATATATGCAATGTTATGTACATTTTCAGCATGAAGAAATTTTAGTTACTCGCTAACTTTATTAAATTTTTATTTACTTGTTATTATATTATGTATGTTATTTGTTTTTCTTTGAGCAGATAAACTACGAAAAGAAATTAACAAAGTAGTCAACAAATACATTGACCAGGGAATTGCTGAACTGGTTCCTGGAGTTCTATTCATAGACGAAGTTCATATGTTGGATATTGAAACCTTCACTTATTTGCACAGAGCTTTGGAAAGTGCAATTGCACCAATAGTCATCTTTGCAACCAATCGTGGTCGATGTGTGATAAGGTAATGCATCTATATAATATTAAGCAAGGTTACAGCAACTTTTTCCATATTAGCAAAAAAAAAGTAAAATTCCTAAATAGTAGTACTTAAACCAGTGGTTCCAAGGTGGTTTACATAATTTAGAAAATACTGCTTCGCAATTTGGTATGAAAATTTTGGCACAAAAAACAAAAGTAATGGCATTTTTAGGCAAGGAGCAAATTCAGAGCAAACATTTTAATAGATTGTGTCAACTCTTTTAATTTGGCTGTAATCTCTTATTCGTGGATGAAGATATGGCAATCAGATGTCTAGATTTATTAAAGTTATGAGCATAATTAATCAGGTTTTTAAGCCTTCTAAAGTGCAGCGACATACTAGACTTAAGATCTATAAAATTCTTGCTAGACCAGTTCTTGAGTATGAATGTGAAAATGAAATTTGCATTTAGCATTAGCTTATAAATTAATGTCTTCCGAATTCATAATAACCAGGGAACGGATTTATATGGACTAAAAATATATGAAATATGTAAATATATATGTAGTTATTTTTACCAAAATATGGAATTAAATATGGATTTTTACCAAAATATGGAATTAAATATGGACTTAAAATTATAAAAAAATGACTATGTACGTTAAATATTGGTACATTTTAATCAAACTAAACAAAAAATATAATGGACGTACCTTATCTTCCAATGTAGTTTCAACAAAACACAATTTTTATTGTCTGTTACCATAACAATAGGTTACAAACATTTCTTTCAAGTGCTGAAAAGTGAATCTTCTTCTATTGTCTCTGAGGATAGATTTATACTGACTAAAAGAGCGTTCGACGTCACAAGAAGTAACTGGTACATAATTCAATTTCACAATGTCTGCTGGGGATAAGTCCAAGTTAATCTTCACTGTTGATTCACCACTCATCACAGCAACAACCTTTTGTAGTTCTTCATATCCAGGGTTTTTTGAAAGTACTGTGTCCACCTTAGCTCTTACTGCATCTGCAACTTTACCTCTACCACGATTCAGTTGTTCCACAGTACTATTTATAATTTCAAAACTTTCAGATAGTGAAAGGTGCCTATTTTGGAGACTTTTGAGCGTTTTTATGATGCATGAAAATGTATGCTGAATGTGAGCTAAGTCATTCTTCACACTTATGTCACAGGTAACTGTTTTCGCAGTATCAATTGAGACTGCATCTTCAGAGTCCAATGCAAGGAGAACATTGTTAATAGAGTCTATATGTTCGGCATAATATTCAACTGCTTCTAGCCATGTACCCCATCTAGTTAAAATTGGCTTTGGTGGCAATGGAATTTCAGGGTACATTTCTTTCAACACGTTAACTCTACTGGGAGCTTTGAGAAATACTTTTTTCACTGATGAAATCAACAAATCTACTTTAGGGAAATTGTCTCTGACCACTTCTGCCACACGATGAAATGCATGCGCCACACAAGTAAAATGAGTCAATTTAGGATATACAACAGATAATGCTTGTCCAGCTTTGACCATATAAGGGGCAGCATCGCTAATAAAGAATAACACATTATCGTACATAATACCCTTTGGCCACAGGATACCCATAGCTTCGTTGAACAGTTTAACTATAGTTTTGTTATTGCACTTTTCTAGAACATCACAATGTAAAAGAATTCGTTCAGAATATTGTTCACTTAACAAACCGATAACTACATTACCAACAAGTCTACCTTCTTTGTCGGGAGTCTCATCAATGGAAACCCAAATTGAACTATCTTTAATTTCATCTCTTATCTTCTGTATTGTCTCATCGTAGATGGATGGAGCATACGTCTTCCTAAGTGTTGACTCATCCGGGATTGTATGTTGAGTATATTTTTCAAGGAATTCCCTGAAGACCTTATTCTTTAGTTTGTAGAGAGGAATATCAGCAGAGATGAGAGAACGACACAGGTCGATGTTAAACTCAGATCTTACATTCGATGTTGTTGGTTGTGTTAAAAACAATTGTCTCTGCTTGGAATTTAGTTGTTTGTTGGCCTGATGTTTACTAGTTGTAATGTGTTGTTGCACCAGGAACTTTTGTGTAGATGATACTGCACACTGACACAAATTACAAAATAATATTTTATTGTCAGTTGATAAACCATCTTCTTTAAATTCTGAAATGTAACTTGTTAGTTTTGATTTTAAATTGACTGAATGACGTACTTTTGGCATATTTACCGTCTTTATAGTATGATTTACAAAACTGAACCTATGTGTACTCTGACTGGCATTTAACTGTTGAGCTGCACAACTGAAGTCTGTTAAAAATTTTAAATTAAATTAATACAGTTTTGTAACTTACTTTCCCATTGTTGATAGGACTGCTAATTTTCAAATAACTCTGATGTTAAAGGGATTACTGAACATGTGTTTAAATCTCTATTGTTGAAATGTATTTTTAAAAGTTAATGGAATTTTGTTTTGTTTTATTGTTAAACCTAATATAATATGGACTGTTTTATATGAAATATGGAAAATATATGGAAATTAACGAAAATATGTACTAAACTCTAAAATATGGAAAAATATGGAAAATAAAAGTAGGATTTTTCAACCCTACACATTGTGAAACATAAAGATAATGCAAAATATAAATTATATTAGCTTTATAAGTAAATATGTATTTACATATAAATCCTTTCCCTGATAATAACTATCATCTTACATTTGTAATTTTCTATTTGTAACACTTATTCTGCTCATACAATGTTTGTATTAACTTTCAGTTATTCTAAGAGGCAGATGTACTACATATTATACCATATACTACCGGTATATAATTTTAATATATTATGATTAAGATTCTGTTATTTTAACATACTTTGTAGGGGTACAGAGGACATCATTTCTCCACATGGCATACCCCTGGATCTCCTTGATAGGCTTCTTATTATCCGCACATTGCCATACTCACGTTCAGAAATGGAGCAAATTCTTAAGCTCAGAGCACAGACTGAAGGCATTCAAGTCGATGATGAAGCTCTTGGTATTTTAGGAGAAATCGGCACAAAAACAACTCTCAGGTAAGATCTTTTGATAACATTATCTTAATAAAATGTACAGTGAAATTGTCACACTAAAGATGATACCCAGGTCATCAAAATGTGAGTTGTATAATTATTGCTTAATTACTAAATCATTTGAAATGTTATAAAGCTAAGAGCTTTGATTTACAAAATTAATGAAGAGCTAAAATACAACTTTGCTATCAGTCTTGTATTACTAGGGACCTGCGTTTTTTATTTTTATTAATTTTTTTAAGTGAAAATGTGTGTTATTTTTAAGGAATTTTGCTCTATTTATTAATGGATTTATGTGCTTTTAAAACACGTCTTGTGTTATTTTTACAGACTTTGGTGCTATCATGATGCATTTAAATGATTTTGGAATTTTAAGTTTTCTTATGGGAAAAAAAATTTCCTACAAGGAACACTTATCAAAGAACAATATTGAATTTTTATTTTTAAAAATATTTTTTATCATGTCAAGTAATTAAAATAGGTACAGTGTCATGAAAGAAAATTACATGATTTTGTAACCTACTATACTATTGTCAAACGAGAACATTGCCATAGTGCTCACATTATATTCTTTCATGTTGCCACGTAAGTCGCTCAAGAGTCTTGAGTAGAAGAAAAGAAACATTCACTGTCTAAATTGACACTTGGATAGCATACTGACTGCTACTAAATTTAGTGACTGTTAAGCAAACTAATCAGAACTTTCACAATACTGTTATTTATCTTTCCAGCTCGTAACTTGTTTGACTTATTTGCTCTTGAAGAGTCAGTATATTGATTTATGATTACGGATTCATTTTGATTTCCAAAGAACGGAATAGACTTCATTTTTCCCACTAAGGTCATATCCACATTACTGTTAATGATGGACTACTTTAAGTGCTGAATACAACTTGTATGGCTGCAGAAAAGGTTAGAAAAACCTAACATAAAGTTGATAATTTGACAAATTTGCGAAAAAAAAAGTTGACCTTAATTTCGGTTTAGGCCTATTAGCATGTATAATGCTTAGAAACAGTTTCCCCAAGCATTTTGGAATGTTTTTAATAAAGCCCAGTTTTATCATAAATGCTAAAAACACAGGTGTCTGTCTGTTACGTAGGATATTTGAATTAGGAAATCTGGATTTATATTGTATTTCGTGAAATACAGAATATAATTATATCATATAAAGCATTTTACATTTAACAAAATAGTCCAGATGAATTAAATATAAAATTTATATCTCAAATAAATTGCTTACTACAGTCATTGTTCAAGAAAACATAAGCATATACTTTCACTGAAGCATTTCCTTTACAAGTGAACATTCTGCCATAATATTGAAAGTGTTATGAGTTAACTTTATATTATAATGTAAGGTATCGGAATATTTGAAAAACCAATCAGCATAAAGAAACGTCTCAAGAATTACAGGATTTATTTAACTTTGTTAGCTATGTCGTATTATAAGATAGTAGTAGTAGTAATATAATTTATTATTACCACTACATTTTCTTGCTTTCATTTCTATCACAAAACATAGCTGGACAGACTCTACTTATGACGATCACTGCACAACCATCATTAGTGCAAAGACATACATGCCTCCGCCTCTATAAAACCTTGACAAGACCTATTCTATGTTATGACAGTGAGGCTTGGACACTTTGGAGACATGATGAAAATCGGATTACTGCCAGTGAAATGAAATTCATGTGCCACACAGCAAGTTATACGAAATTGGACAAGAAAGGAAATGAAGATGCCTTGAACGAGCTCCAAATGATATCTGTTCTGGATCACGACATCAATATCAAATTAATTGGCTCCAACATGTAAATCGAATGTCAAATAACAGAATACCAAAAGCAATCCTGAATTATAATCCAAAAAGAAAAAGGTCGTTAGGACGTCCTAAGAAATGGTGGAAAGAAAACTTTGGTAGACCGTAACAGTTCTTCAAAGAACTACAACCTGTGTGGATGATGATTACTAGTGCGAATTACTAAATTTTTCTCTGAAATACAGTCCTATGTGCTTTGTTACATCATTTTTTTTTTAATTTATTTATTTGAAAATTTTTGTACATTGGTACTATCAATTGCGCTTAAATAATTAACATTTAAACAATATGAGACTTGTGGAGAGAGTGACGTCCATTAACGTTCCTCAAAGCATCAACAAATCAGTGTGTCTTTTCCTCTTGAGGCGACAACCAGGCTTGCAGGGGGCAGGTTCCGAGGAATCTGGTTGATTAAGCTGTTAGAATGTGTTGACAATGTTGCATATAAGCGTGTATAGGAAGAATGAAGTACAGTCTCTATTTTGACAAGATCTAGATCTGAATGAAGTGTTTCATTTTTGATGTACCATGGTGCTCCAGTGATTATCCTTAGTGCACGATTTTGGAATGTTTGAATACGCTTGATTTGGCTTATATGATGAACATCCATAGAGCCAAATAGGTTTGAGGAGCATTACATATATTAGCCTTTTGTTGGAAAGGGAAAGACAAGAGCTGGAAAGTATTGTTTTCAATCGATGAAGTCTGTACCTTAATTTCTGGAGGGTGTAAGTGAGATGTTTATGCCAGGTCAAGCGACTGTCTAGGATGAGTCCAAGATTTCGTACTTCTTCATGTTGTGGTACTGGTGAACAGTTGAGGTATAATGGAAGTGCTTTTTCTTTTTTGAGGTATGTGAATGTTACTGTTGATGACTTATTTGTGTTCATGACTGTTCTCCATTTTTTGTTCCATTTTTCAATTTCTTGTAGAAAGTTTTGTAGATTGGTTGTCACTTGTTCACCAGTATCTCCTTTGCTAAGGACAGCAATGTCATCAGCGAACTTAGCTACAGTTAGAGAATCTGATTTAGGTGTTGGTATATCATGAGTGTAAATTAAATAGAGAAAAGAGGCTAGAATGCTCCCTTGAGGTACACCTGCAGAAATATACCTAATCTGAGACTGTACACCTTCATAAATTACTGAATAAGTTCGTCTTCTAAGAAATGATTGAATTAAACGGTAATGTGTCAGGAAGATGGTTTTTTACTTTGAATAAGAGGCCATTATGCCACACTTTATCGAATGCCTTTTCTGTATCAAGGAAAAGGCCTAAACAGATTTGTTTCTTTTCATAGGTGTCAAGAATTATGTCAATAATCCTATGTAATTGTTGCGGACAGGAATGCATTTTTCTGAATCCAAATTGAGTATTTGGTAACAATGATTCTAGATGCGTTAATAGTCTAGGTAATAAAAGACGCTCAAATATTGTTACATCATGAAACAAAACAACAAAATTCTACAAGAATTAGAAATCACGCCCATTGTCTACAAAACAAAAGATAGTTGAATACATTATGCATCAAGAATGAATATAGAGCACTTACCATATTTATATGAATGTTTTGTTTGAAACACATTTGTAGCATTGAATTTTCTACTTACCATGAAGTATTGTATGTTATTTCTCTCTCTCTCTCTCTCTAGATATATATATATATATATATATATATATATTTTTAATTTTCAGGTATGCTGTTCAGTTGTTGACACCATCAGCCCTAACTGCTAAAGTAAATGGACGTACAGCTATTGCCAAAGATGACGTTCAAGAAATTGGAGAGCTCTTTTTAGATGCTAAGTCATCAGCAAAGATTCTGTCACAACATAAGGATAAATACATGAAATGAACATTTAAAGCATTTTTCCTATGTTTTTCTAATATTGAATGGTAGCCTCTTACCTCCAGATAACCTATACTTGACATATTCCTTGGAACATGTGTAAAGACTCTTCCAGTACACACGTGATCACAGAAATAATACAGATCTGATACTACAGTGGTTAAAGTGAAATGTTTTACCATCTAAAATGTAACGCAAGTTTATCATTTTTTGCTTATTAGAACAATACTGATCAATTGTTTCATACTGCATCTTTGCAAGCCATAAAATCCCAAGAAGACATGTGAAGTATTTATTACAGTTGAGACAGATATAACAGTTCCGAGATTCATTGTACAGCTGATACCTATATGTATTTTTGTGAATCAAATGTACTAAAAAATAAATTACTTTTGCACAGTTTGGATGACAGGAGTTATTTGGATGACTGCTACCATTTTCAGTTCAATTATTTTTTATTTATTTTTGACAATGCAGTAATGAAATAATGTGATGTTGCTCGTTCAAGTGAATTTATATAAAGCATCTAATTTGTAATTTAAATATTTGCTTTTCAACTTAATCGGAGGAAATGATAAAATCTAACTTGTATGTCACATGCCATAATTCGTACAGGCATAGGCAGCATTCTTGAAATTTGAGATTTGTTAATGAAAGCTTGGAAGTGAATTACATACCAATGAGTCACATGGTCGATATTCATCACTGTATGGATAGCAGTGGATTACACTATACTGCACAGACACTACCAAATACTGCATTTTCTCTGATACTCTGCATACTTCCCCCCCCCCCCCCCGAAATATACAAGTACAAATTATAGGTGCATGGCTTATTCGAAATGAAGTTAGGATCATTATCTGATTTTTCCTTCTGCATAACTCCTAAGGTGGTAGTATATACCATTTATCTTTTTTTTAACTTGGTTATTTAACGACACTGTATTAACTACTAGTTTATTTCGCGTCGATGGGATTAGTGATCGTGAGAATATGCCTTTCATTTGGGGTAAACCTAGGAAAAAACCCAATCAGATAATCAGCCCAAGAGGGAATCGAACCCATGCCCAAGCGCAACTCCGGATCAGCAGGCGTCTTAGCTAACTGAGCTACACTGGTGGCTGCCATTATCTTCCCACACAGGTATTTCAATTGTTAACATTGTTAAATGGCATTTGGATTAGCAGTACATGTGTTAGAATCAAGTTCAAGTGTGATAAGTGTATAGCTTGTGTGTCTTACATTTTCAATTCAGAAAATGAGTACCACTAAATGTATGATATCCTTTACTTGCAGTGAGAAAATTATCAAATATGTGGAGGAACTGGAAATTGTGACACATGCTATTAATGTTGCAGGATATGGTATAAAGGCCAATTAAGCAATACAACTGAACATATGTGCAGTGTGTACACACAGAATGAGTTTGAAATGCGTCCTGTTTCAGGATAAAATTTATTTATTGTTACCTGAACTGTATTTGTGTTTAATTGTTCTTAATTTATCGTGAATACATATGTTGAAAGTTTTATTTTTTTGCCTTTCAAAAGTAGGGTGTGCAGGGTATTCGAGAAAATACGGTATTATGTAGATTTCAGCATTTCAGTTTTTTGGTTGAATATATTAAGATGAATCACACACACTCGAATTAAAATTTGAATCTCTTCCCTACCTTCAGTTTCTATAAAGTTTCTTCTATTGCCTCATTATCACTACTATTGTTGCTTTCAGCACCATGAATTCATCCTTTTCATATTAATGTATTTTCTTCATTGTGGAGACAGATTCTCCCAATCTACTTGACCTATTCCTTCACACCTCTGCAACAAATAGTTCCACATCCTTCAGTTTGAACATTGTGTTCCTGCTTCCAACCCACTGTAGACATCCTCATACAGAAATTCGATATGGTTGATGGTAAGATAGAAGTCTGAGAACTGTATGTGCTTATATGTGGGATTTTAAGGAATTGGTGGTTTGCCTATGTCATTGTTGTGATATGAAGTATTATCAATTACAAGGATGGAGTTACAAGGTAAAATAGGAATTGGCATTGTTCACAGCCATTTTACGAAATTCTGCATTGTCATAAATTTATGTAGTATGAGAAGGGCATTTAGGACGAATGTCTTGTTCACATTAATATTATAGAAGAGTTGAAATACCTGCTTTGCTTATGCACTTTTCTCTTCCATCTTCATGATATTGAATTTATATCTGGCATACATCTGAGAACATATATTATCTTTTTGCTATCACCATTTATATTGAATCGGCAGTAAATAGACATTTCATGAATTTTCACACATTCTTACCTTTTTTTTTTTCTTTTGGCTGTGCAATTTGAAGCTTCAGATTTTTTCTATATAGTAGTTCATGCTTTTAAATAAAAGAGAGCAAAAGCTCACTTTCTAAGCACAAGTTTTCGCTTGTTCTATTCCAGTCATTATTCATTTACATTCTTTTCACTGTAATCTGGTGATGCATTTGATATTTTATATGCACTACATTCACACATTTTTTTCTTTCTCATTACTCAAAGTACTGTAATGCTGCAAAAAAAAAATCTATTTCGAGATTTTCAACATTCCTGATGCTGCCTGTATAATTTCTCCTGAACTACTGCACGATACGTTCATATTCAGTATCTATGGGTCCACACCTGTGGAGTAACTGCTAGCGCATCTGGCCATGAAACCAGGTGGCCCGGGTTTGATTCCCGGTCAGGACAAGTTACCTGGTTGAGGTTTTTTTCCGGGGTTTTCCTTCAACCCTATATGAGCAAATGCTGGGTAACTTTCGGTGCTGGACCCCAGACTCATTTCACTGGCATTATCACATTCATCCCATTCAGACGCTAAATAGCCAAAGATGTTGATAAAGCATCGTAAAATAACCTACTAAAAAAAAGTATCTATGGGTTGATATAACTGGAAATTATGCATAACATAAGAAATTTGACATTCATCATTTAAGAAATATAAATAAAGGCACTCTTTCATCATCTCCATTTCTTTTCCATAGGCAATTCTGGCTTGCTCCCATGTAGAGTTGGCTGCCAGGTCACCGCTGAACTTTGACCCCATGGTTGTACTATGTACCGTGGGTTCTCCCTAGGGTTCATAGTGATCATGGGACTTGGGGTTGAGGGACTGTGGCGATGTCTAAATGGATTCTGCAGACTGTAGGAGAGTTCGAGGATGGTCCATAGAGGAATCTGTAGTGGGGATATAAGGCATGCACATCACACCAGTACAATGAGTTCACACAAACGGCCTACATGTGAAGGCAGTCCCTAGCCAGTACTCCACTAATAAAAGCCACTCTGTCTTGTACAATTTACAAAGTTATGGATGCAATAATAAGGAAGGCTCATCTATGGGTAAAATTTCCTTCAAATATCAACACAAGTGAAGCTGTTAAAGCTGAATAGCAAGAACAGTATAGGGACTCTTGATTGCATACTTGGTGATTTAAAAAAGAATTTATGGAAATGACTATATTATGAGGAAAGAAGCGTAAAACATAATATGCAGGCTACATGTAATTCTAAACAGTTCAGAAGTCTGGATGTGATATGTCCTAGGTCAGTACATTATTCACGGACAAGGAGAAAATCTGATGTTCACAGAATGAGTGAAAAAATCAGGTGAATGCACTATTGTAAAGCAGGGTGAATCCGATATAGTAATGTGAAACCGATCAGTTATGTTTTTTTAACAAAGAATGGTGCACAGATGTTGCTGGTATTTTGAAAGCATTGTTGACGCTCGTGTTTCTAAGATAGATAATTTGTCAGCAACAATTTATATTTAAATCATGTGCAGCTCACAGTGTTCAGTGGCGAGGATTCTGAGATATGCCACATTTTTGTGTTGGAAAATTCTTGTAGAAAACCTGTTTTGTTAATAGAGTCAGTAATACAATATTTAATGTAATAAGAGTCCCTTAAGGGTTAGTGTAAAGTATTCGGGAGAAAATTATTTTCGTTATTTTACGCCCTTTTCAATGTACCTAGGTGGCTAAAATACAATAAAATTGAAGAGAATATAATATACCTAGGTAGTGTTCTTTTGAAAGTGACACTAGTCACGCATATATATATAAGGAAGAACCTGGTAATTCATGATTGGGATTACTTTTGTTATGCTCTTTTACTTAATTTTCGTCACACTGCACTTTTTGCAGTTATTAACGAATCCTTCTGTTTTTCCCAGTATCGTACATGCACTTCTGAAACACCAAATTTCCATTTTCTTCAGTGTATAGAATTAAGCCAACTTTAAAGCTGGTCGTGTTACTGTTATATTTCATTTTATGCAATTAAATAATTCTCGTCACCAGTACTCAATGCCTTTACTAAGCAGTGGAAAAATGTTGACTCTGAAATGCAAAAGTACTGCATCATAAGAGACATCACGCTGCATCAGAATAGGATCCCATTCATCTGCTAATCCCACCCTTTAGGGGAACCAATCAGGTTGAAAAAAAAAAAAAAAAAGAACAAACCTGATGCCAAATGGTTGTTTGGTGATCTTGGCAACAAATAAATCCCTTGTCACAGCTGATCAAGGACGGCAAGCCAAGTGGTGCACTATACTTTCCAGTTTTAACTGACCAGTTAAAATGAAAGTAAAAACAAAATCTAAATAGGAACTTAAACATCTGGATGCGACAATTACGCGAGTAAATATGGTAGAATACATTGGCACCAGCATCGATTTAACAAGGGCTGTGAATGAAAGATTTTGGGGGAAGAAGAAACTGATTTAAGTCTCCTGTCTATAAAATAAAGGAAAAATTTATTAAATTTACTTCTGAAAGTTATAAAGTAAATTTAACCACGTGCCTCATGGTGAATATAGCAGCAATGAAGACCAGTCCTGGCTTCACAAGATTCATCTACCTGTACATGTTTATATCATACATGGCTGAACTGTTTCAAAATTGCTTCCTTACTGCATCCCATTCAAATATGTACATACAGCAGCATATGAAATTTCAAGCAGTCACTAATTTAATTTTAGTTAAATATATTCTGTACAATTTTTATTTCAACAATGTTGGAAATATACTATTAAATAACTTACACCATAATAGTCATCTCTGAAAGATGGATTTGCTTAAATTAAAAAAAGAAAATAAACTGGACACAAACACATTTTAGTGCCATTCACACAACACTGATAAAAAAAATGTACAGCTTTGTCCATACACTCACTCTGTTGTACGAAGTTACCACACACTCGGATTTTCCTTACACAAATGTTATTGTAGCTCTTTCCCAAGCACCTCAATAAAAATTATTGTTCAGAATCTCTTGTAACTGACTACAATTTGCATAGCTTATAGCCTATTTCCTGTGATTTAATGTCATGTTAATTAAAATTTTAAAATATATATTCACAAAATATCTCCATAAAGTATCAACATGTAGATTACGTGGTATTCTTTGGCTGTGTTGTGTTGTAAAATGCTTAATGCAGGGGTTCTTAATCTGTTTCGGCCAACACCCAAAGTCAACAGATGATCAATTCACATGACCCATGGGTCTATTTTGAAGTAAACAATGCTAATGTACTATACCACTATAACCAGGTGTAGAAATGTATTATTATAATATATATTTGCAGACGTGTTTTCATTATTGTTTGTAAAAACATAGTTCTGAAAATATTTATAGTTTTAAATGACACTTTTTTAATAACTTGGCTTTTTCTTTTTTCCCCCCAGGAAGCTACAGAGGCCTATAGGTTAAGAACCCTGACTTAATGCAATTAAAGATATGGTAGAAAGTAGATTTCACTGGGAGTAACTTGCAACAGATTAACACTGTTACTCTTCATTACAGCTACCACTGTAACTGTATGATACATGGCCTATACATATATTTTGCTCCACGTAGTTTTACGAACAGTTGTGTCTAAATGTTTTCATGTACATTTCACACTCTCAATTTATAACTTAACGATAAACGAGTTTATTTACTCACGCAATATAATAATAATTATTATTTCAGAAGCTATTTCACATAAGGTGTACTAATTATATGTGATGTAAGCTTATGAACGAACAAACTAGCGAAACACTGCCCTTATCTACAATTTGCGGATAGCAGTATGGAGATTTATGCAAGAGGAGGTTTCTATCCACGACAAAGTTTGGTGCTGTTCATAATTTTTATTTTCTGTACAATAATGCGATTAAAATCAAACTAAACTGACGAAGTGATGAACTGATGCTAACAAACTGAAAACATCCGAGTTTTCTTCTGTAGTACAACAGTTCACTATAAGAACACACAACCGTTCTATTCTTCACAACAGCTTTCTTCACTTGAATACCACAATATCCAAATGGGGAGGTAGAATTGTGCAAACAGAATGTCAAAGGATGCTCATGTATGTAATAATTCCCAAAAAATACTACTGTTCGCAGATGCAGATTGTATTTTAGAAGAACTATGAAATATGTACTCATGAAAGAAAGTTAAGCACATTATATGTGTATGAAAAAAGCATTCCATTTTGATATTTGTGAAATGAAATAAGTGATATTCAAGTAAGAGACTATCTTTTAAAGTAACTGCAGGGAAATGAAGTCTCAGAAAGTTCCATTCAATAAATAATTAGGTTCATCATGTTTTATTTTAAATTATCCCTCATTGAAGTCAATGTGTTGTAACACACGCAACCCAACATTAAGATTTTTAATCAATAATTCACCCATGTTTCATATGCACAACTCTAAACCAGTCCAAAAAAAATTTAAATGCAGTCCATCATTGTTTCTTGCACTATTCAAACTCTCAAGCGTGCAAATATAACCCCATCTAAAAATGCCTTCAAATTCAAAAGGCATTCTTATTAAACACTCCTCTCGATTAGATTTGGTTCCTCACATGTAAATTGGAACTGAGAGAGCCCATATATTTCACAATTGGGAGTTGATTTTAAGGACTCTTATGTTATGTTTTATCCGTGTAATTCAACTTGCCAAACTCCTGTTATTGCAACCACAACACTAGCATTACTTTACCCAAAAAGTTGCAGACCCCAGTACTTAGTGTTCTTGTATAGGAAACAATTACCATACTCATGGATCTGCGCCTTAAACCAACACTAATGTTCATACGCGACAAAAATTCGTTATGATGTTACCACAGGAAATTTATATGAACTGCTGATATAAAGCAACGAGATCATGGGTACTAATATTGAATCCAAAACTGCAACTACAGTTCTCATTCTTAGAAGAGTAATGTACTCATTCCTCCCATTTCACTCTGTTCTTTGACAAATATCTCAAAGTACTGGTAAATGATTGTGACAGCAAGCAGAATTCCAGTGCCTGAACCAATTGCACCCAAGAAATCAGCCAGGACTGACAGTGCACCAATGCATAGACCACCAAATGCTGCTGCTGTTGGAATATAACGGTTCAGCTCTCTGATCATGGAGTTGTCACGGTGACCCCTCATCACCATCTGCTGTTCTTTCAGCTGTTTTGCAACCTGATAAAATCGGAAAGATACATAAACAGATTTTGCATAAATTGAGAGAGCAAGCAAAAATGCCTTCACTTTTCCTTTGTAAAAAATATCTCTCCAGAGGCCAGTTTCACAATGTTTACAATCTTTGTAAATTGTAAACCTCTGTTTCACAATTTTTGTTTGTATTGTTGAACTTTACAAATGAAATTTTGCGCACTTTACAAGTGTTTTGTTTCACAATCAAGGAGTAATTTTACAAATGCGTAAACTTTACTCGTAAAGTTAGCACATTTTCTACAATAGTTCTGAGATGTGTAAAGTTTAATATTGCAACAAATTGTCAATAAACAAAATAGAGATATATTTATTAAATTAGTTTTTGAATAACTGGGTACCATTAAGAATTAAACTAAAGCAGTTTTGATGTTATTTAGCAATTCTAGTAACTCAGGTGAAGATATTGAATTTAAGCCTAATCAAAGAAGATATATACGTAAAATTTTCTGGCCAAGAATTAATAACACGTTCATATCATTGTATGAACTTAAGGGTTTCAAATGAGTACCCGTGCTATACTTCAGAATACTGCGCAAGTACTCATATACGAAGACTGTATTTAATAAATACTCGCACTTAAAAAAAGAAGTTCATTGCACCAAAAATAAATAATGCAACAATGACATTACTTAACGGTACTCTGAAGTCGTTCCAAGTCCTGTTTCACTAGAATCTCTCCTACAAGATATGGGACATCACATCCAACATATAACAGGGAAGTGGTGCCCTAACCTCAAAAGCAATAACTGTATTGCTTTGCTTGGTTGCATACTAGCTGCCAGTTTCGTGCGTTAACAGATAAGCATGACATTTCTAAGACTTCAGTGTGCAGAAGTGTTCACAGGGTAGTTTATGTTAACAGAGTTAAATTCGAGGCAGGTTGTTGTTCACCAAATGTACTTGCTATGGCACAGGATTTTTATGCTCCTGCTGGCTTCCCTAATGTTTGTGAGGTTATGTATGAAACTTTAATAAATACCCTCCTGATGGACCAACACAAACTTAAGCTCATTTTTGTGGATATCAATTGCATATTTGTATGTGGATCAAATCCTTGTTTACTTATTTGACTGAATTTGATGTTGGCGTTAACTTTCGTCATGTAAGTCGTAAGCGTTAACCATGGTCGTAAACCAATTAACACATTGGTATACTCGACCAATCACATCATACGAAACTCCATTGTCGCCAATATAGCAAAATCTAGATACTTTAAAATTTTTCTTAACAAAACTTTATATTTTCTGTTGGTGAAATATGATTCAGCTTATAATAATAATCTATTTTAGGATAAAATATAAACATGTTTATCAATAGTTGTAAAAAATACAGTGGCTTTAACCCTACTCCTTAGCAATTTTTATGAACTGTTGATATTGCTTAACCAATAATGCTTGTTCGTAAATTTTTTAGCTGACTTTGTAAAGTTCGTTAAACTTTACAAATTAATAAGATTGCATTGTGAAACACAGTTTACAAGCATTTGTAATCTTTTACTTGTTATTTGTAAATTGTTAATTTGTTAGCATTGTGAAATGGGCCCCAAAAGGTACTGGGACAGGTGTGGGGGATTTTTGATACTGCTCAACAACTCCCTAGGCACACCAATAACTCTGTGTTACAAGCCTCTACGAAATTAATATAAAAGGCAAGAACCAAACTGATTGGTTTACTATGCCTCAGTCACAGTTAACTAAATCTTTAGCAGTCACCTGCAGCCGAATATGGAACAGAAGGTGGACAATACAAAAGTCGTCATCGAATTTTGCTTACAAAATCAATTACGTTTAATTATCGTAAAAATCTTTCGATGTTACAAACTCTGTGCGACACAGGACTCCCTTGTTCCCCATATTTACTCTCTTCCCAGAGAAAATGGAATTTCAAACCTGCAATACTTAGATGCACAAGCAAGCATAATTGCCATTAGACAATTAATGAAGACGTTAACAAATAAATATGAATAAAAGGTGTGTGCATAACTATCTTATTCAGACTTCAATCTCCATGAACACATAATCTGAGAAAATATGCAGAAGATAAATGAACTGGATGCAAAACGGATCGAGCCCTATTCATCATAAAATGTAATCTGAATTACAGCTGTGTTGAATTCTGTGACTTCCTTCTTGGACAGTGGCAGTTGTTGAAAGCAATGCATTCAAATCTGAAATATGTAGTTGCTCAGTAGGCTAATTGCTGAAGAATAATCATGCTACAGCAGCTACATTATCTAGCCTATGTGCATTTTTTTAAGTCGTGTTAGAAAATAGTTAACAGTGAGCATGAGTAATAAATAAATAGTGTAAGTTAACACAGCAGCAGGAGTAGTAGTAGTTAAAGAAAATTTCAACTTGTCACTTGAACTAAACAACATTCTATTAGGAATAAAAATATGCATTTCGTTGAATTTTAAACTATTTTGTATTTTGCTTGTTTAAATTGCTGTATGCTGTATAATTCAGTCAGCAAAAATAAATGTAAGCAATGCTAGTGTTTGTGCATCAATGCATGCTGCCATTAAATTAATTAACATTATCTATCTATCTACCTTTGTAGTGTATCCAGCTATTTGCTATTTCCACTATGTTTCACACTATGAATTTCCTCTTCTTACAAATGATGGGTAATAAGCACGATGCTTGTTGTATATATTATTGTATTATGTTGTATCTGGGTATGTAGGCCAAACAATATGATATAAATGTCTTTAGTCACGATATACATAGATGTGATTCCTGAAGATTCAGCCACTTATACAATTTTCTTCCATTTTTTTGTAACTCTTGATAAAATTTAACAGAATATAATTTTTTCCACTTCTTTAATCATTTAAGGTAAAGCTATCTTGCAATCTTCCATCAGATTTCTGAACAAATTTCAGTCATTTGTCTCTGTTTTATTCAATTTACTGCTAATACAACCAGTTTCTTAAAATTTAATAGACCCAGAAAGATCTTAATTGACCACATGCTGAGGTCTTAGCAACCATTCAAACATATCTAAATGTAGTGTATATCAAAGATTTATAGATTAGAAATACTATTTTTTGTAGTACTATCATAAATACCATCTTACCTAATCTTATCTGACGAAAACAGAAGATATTATTTACATTAATAAAATTATAACAGTAAAAGAAATGCCCTATGTAATTAATTCTATACTTACATCTTTTGCTGAAGACCCAGATACATCAATCCAAGTCTTGGAGAAGAATGCACAAGAACCAAGCATGAAGATAATATAGAGCATAGCATGGACTGGATCTTCTACAATATGACCAATATTCTCTGGAGGGGATAAATAGTAACATAATCCACCAACTGGATAAGCTCTGGCAGGACCACCACCTCCAACATCAGCCCACACTCCAAGCAAGTTTACAAAGAAGTTACCAGTGAATTTCACTGCCAACATCTATGGAAGAGAAAATACACTAACTTTAGTATGTGACAAACAGAATAAAATCCACTGAAAATACCTATTATGTACTGCAAATAACATTATTCTGAAACTCAAGAATAGTTTAACTGCGAAATTTAAGAATATGTACGCGTTAGGATCAGTTTACATAAATGCAATAAAGAATTTTTACTTCTACAATGGCAGGCCTATAACTACTTTTTTTATTTGCTCTGATTTCTTTCTCATACAATTGTTGCAGCTTAAAGGAAAAACAATGTGCTAATTAAGTTCAATTACTCTATAACCAACTAACTACTTTACAGACACGTATCTCATACATTGATCAGAAAAAATGAGACATTAGTAAAATCATGAATACAAAATGGTGCTCCAATGAACGATATATGATTCCCAAGACTAGAACAACAAAAGTAAAGGACTCTGCCAATACATTAAAACTGTTTCAACCAAGATTGAGACACAGGATTTGAAATACATCAAGAATCTCACCCATTTTAGTTGAAATTGATTTTCTTCCATACAACGGCCTCATTGAACAGTACATACAACAAGGTGCTTTGTGGAAGGTATTCATAATATAGAAAGAGTTAGAAGTCAGATCTAAAATATATAAACAGTGAAACCTCGATCCATCAGTTTTTAGGGGAACAGGGAAGAAAAACGATAATACCGGGAAACCATAAAAATGACCTATTTAGGTGTATAATAGACACAACAGTTATAGATACATTCTACTGTTCTCTAGACAATTTAAGAGAGAAATACCCACATAATCAATGCATTTAATTTTTAACAATTATCTTCATATAAAATCATAATGGGCATATAATATTTTATTCTGGTTTGTAAACTTGCGATGAAAAAGACTAATGTTTGCTTAAATAAGGTATAAAATGAACTGAATGATTATTGATTACATTCAATGCACCTTTATGAGAACACTATCTATACTTTCTTACAGATAAATCTGTGATTAGCTTTCGTTTCGTGCATATTTCAGGACTGAACTTTATAGTGAATTTCAAATAAAGGTATTCATGTAAACAGAAAAATGGAGTTTTACCACCTCCTACACTATCACACAGAGCCATGCTTATGAGGATCATATACGCGCTAGATATTAGTCAGCAATTCCTTACGAGATGTTAGTCATTATTGATAATTTAGACAGAAATTAAGTATGTTTAAAATTATTAATCTGGATTCGTTTTACATTTAGAATGTAGAAATGTGTTACCACAAATCCATTCTCATAAATTAATACTACTGTTTAAAGTAGCTGGGCTTCTGTTAGCCCATATTGTTCGTCACAAATTAAGCCTAGACCATATTGCTATATTATGTTATATTTTATTTAACAACGCTTGCAACTGCAGGGGTTACATCAGCGTCGCCAGATGTGCCAGAATTTTGTCCTGCAGGAATTCTTTTACATGCCAGTAAATCTACTGACATGAGCCTGTCGCATTTAAGCACACTTAAATGCTGCTTAAATGACATCGACCTGACCTGGATCGAACTCGCAACCTTGGGCATTGAAGGCTAGCGCTATACCAACTCGCCAACCAGTATATCATATTGCATGAAAATAATGCCGATACTTGTCTAGCTCTTCACTAGCCCTACAAAGATACTTATCCTGTATGTGTCTAAGCATATAAACATGTACTGAACAAAAACAATGGACAGAAACACTTGCCACTGAGGAGATTGGCGTCTGTGTTACAAGTCGAAACATTAAGATGACAAATCCCGTTAGGTAACATGACTGCATAATACATTCCATAATAATGTAATCGTTCCGGCTAATCAATAAGTTACTACAAAATTTCATTTCTTTCAAGAGTATAATGTCTGATTTCATAGCACAGATCACATACATACTAATTTGCGTATTAACAGACTATACTAAACACACATGGAGAGTTCGCACACAGCATTGAGATGTCGAATCACGTTACATATCATGACAGCGTAATATCTCTTGTGTTTCCCTGCAAAGTTTGATATAGTCTCAAGATCGCAATCTTCTGCATCTTCTTGCTTCAAAGATGATAATGGAAAGCATAAAGAAACTATCCATAGGGAAAAATATTGCGCCAGGACCGTGATTTCTCAATGATTGATGCGATAAAACGATAGTTTGAGGAACGATAGAACCGGAAAAAAATAAGAGTTATTTATATGAGATTATTTGTGGGACCAAAAAATTGGGAAAACGACTGTAACGGGAACAATGCATCGAAGTTCCACTGTATTTAATATTAAAATGATGTCATTATTTCCATTATGCATTACACAGAAGGTGTGACATTAATATAATAATACATAATGGCAGTTATGATATTAACATAATCTTACAAAATGTTAACCTAGCGCATGCAACAAAACATTTCTCTAAATGAATAAAACTGTGGAATATGTATCAATACAATAAATTGTATAAACATTGTAATGAATTTCTCATGAAGAAAATGATAAGTGTAAGAACATCACAAAAAGAATATATACTATATATAAAATATGACAAACTGGGAAATCTACTACACAAGATTAACCCTATAAAATATTTCCACAATGTCGAGAGTTAACAATCACTAATTTTAGATAGCAATCAATTAAAATGTGATAGAACAAAACAATTGTCGACAGAATGTACGTAACTAACTATTCAATGACCAACTTCAATGATTTTAAAGTAATCTATTTGACACAGTAACAAAAATATCAATATATAGAAAAAGACTGGGAAAAAATGTTCAACCTAAAAAATATCTAGATAGCCACTACAGGTATAATTCATTATCAATTAGTGAAGCAACGTGGTATAAATCAGAAAACCACTCAGTGATTTTTGATACATTGCTCTTGAAGCTTTATCAATTTTGTATGATAATACAATCTCATGTATGATAAATTTAACATTATGCAACAATCAAGTTAAAGAAAAGAAATTAAAACGACAAAAGTTTGTCATAATACAAACATATTTCCATCATTTTAAAATTTCAGATGCAAGAGATTTCAGTATATGAAAGCCATTGTTTGAGTTACCTTACCTGTGAAATTACATATAAGTTCGACACAAGAGCAGACTGTAGAATGATGGGAATGTTGGACGTGTAGAACAACTTGATAGGATAACTGCTATATTGTCCCCGATAACGCGCTGATTTGATTGGTAGATCAACTCGGAAGCCCTAATAAAAAGAAAATAAAAAATAAGTTCAAAACAAGGTGGCAGAAATTTGTGCAAGCTGTCAACATTCAGTATGTTTGATTAGAAGTGTGATATATGTAAAAAAAAAAAAAACACACACCTACCATCTATGAATTTATAATAGGAATGCTGGGAATTGGAAACAATAGAATTACATCATGACATTGCACATTGAAATCATTGCTTTTCTAAAATCTTTACAATGAATTCAATTTACATTAAATGGTCATAAATAATAATAAACTAGTCTGTTTATTGTATTTTTAATCCTGATGTCAACAAATGCACGTGTCCTAATCTCTTCTCATTAGTACAATAATTTCTGTGACAACTAGCTAATGTGGCATGTAAAAGAGCAGATCCATATTGTTTTCATCCAAGTACATACCTATTTCCATAGATAAATATATTTTCCTCCTAAATATATATTACATTATTACACAAGGGAATGGAAATATTGTTTTAAAATATGTTACTGGTGGCCATTGCTTCGAAGTATAGGCAGTTGCATTACAAAATGCAATCCTGTAACCTGTGACACCTTTCTGTAAATGTCACTGCAACTTGAGTTGTTTAGCCTGCAGATCCATGGTGAGAAATAAATGACATCATTTTCTAACGTGTTCCAATATTTCCAAACAAGTAGTGTGCTATCCCTAACACGTTCTTTCCAGTTTAAGATTAAATGTCAGGACAATGTTCTGTGCAGCAGTCGAAAGTTGAAATTTCTGAGTGACACTGAGTAACAAGACAGAAACAGTAGCTAGTTTAGGTTAAAAAACTTTAAGTAAAACCAACTTCACTAATTTAAAATTATTAGTTACCTACTCTATTAGTATCTTGCATTATTGCTTCAATCAGAACTCCCACGTGCATATGAATACAATTTGTCTTCTTGACATCAGGATTAAAAGTACAGTGAATAGACTTTATGAAATGTGTACCAACTAAGATTGAGGTACGTAATGTAAAAAACTATTAGCACCTCACCCATTTTAGCTGATTTCATCTTCTTCCATACAACGGCCTCACTGTACAGTACATACAATAAGGTGCTTTGTGGAAGATAATTTACATATTATTTTTCTATTATAACTCCATTAATTCAAATGCAAGACACAAACTCATAATTCAGGTAAGTAAACCAGTTTTCCCTTACACACCAGGAAAGTGAGAGGCTGATGTATCATCAGTGCAATGCTGAAATGCTGGTACATATACACCAAAAATATAATTAGTAAGCAACTTCTCAGATTTATTATGTTTAAACTATGTTACATACACCATCAGGTTTGTTGTATAGCAATCAGTAACATTTCGAATCTTTTTTTTTTTCGCATTTTAGCACACACAGCAGCTGTGGCACTGGTGTGTGTGTGTGTGTATCCAATGCCTACCCACTTCACTTACGTGATTCTGGTTCCGCATACTGCGGATAGATGGTAGAACTGTGACCCATTTTCTAGTTGTACACCACTTCGGCGGGTCACACTGTAAATGATGTGTATCTGTAGAGAGTTATGTCGTGTACTAGGGTGAGTGTATGTGTAAGTGTTAGTGTAAGTGTAGTGTCTGGAATGGGTGATAATGATGAAGATGAGGAAGGGAGAAGGGGAAACCCAGTGCCAGTATGTAGCCTACTCCTGTCGAATAGCACCAAGGGGGCCGCCAGGCTTAATGTCCCCATCTGACGGACGTATCACTATCAGTGACATATGCCTTCTCTTCCTATGCACTGCGGAGAGATTTGGGATTTAACCCAGGCATATTGGTGCACAATCTAGTTGTGCACCGCCATCTCTCCTAGTCCCGAGGTAGAAATTTTACATGAAAATTTCTGACCCCGCCGGAAATCGAACCCGGACCAGCTAGTCTGGAGGCAGACATGCTACCACAGAGCTAACTCGGCGGACATGGCATTGGTGCAGTGTTAATGAAAATGGCTACTTTCATAGGTCCAGAAAAATCAGACAAGTTAAAATTCCATGAAGCTAAGTCCGCAAGATTGTACAATAAGCTTAATGGTTCCATACTACCCACAAGAAGCCAGTGTCAACAATGAAATCAATTAGCCAGAGGCATATATCCTTAACTGAAACTGGTTGTGTACGAATATACATGAAGACCACCTAATCTTGAACATGTGGACGGCACTTGGGAAGTATTCCAACACAGCTCACAAAAATTAAAAAAAAGATGTGTGAGTAGAGAATTGGGTGATATTACTTATTCCACAGCTTGGAGGGTCTTATGCAAGAAAATTTCACTCAGACCGCACAGTTTCCAGTTGTTGCAGCAGCTGCAGCTAAACTTTTGTATTGATATGTTGAATTGACTTGAGATGAACAATTTCCTATTAGATACAAATATGTTTTTGGGTATATTCCACCATGTTCTGAAACTTGACATTTCCAACATTTAACTGCATACAGGTTCCATTATCAGGGTATGCCAGAGAGGTTGCCTATTCTGTTGGACTCATTATGCCAGGCTAATCCAGGCGATTGAGCCAGTGCCACAGCTGCTCAGTCATTTGGATTAGCCTTGCATAACAAGCCCAACAGAGTAGGCAGCCTATCTGGTCTTACCCTGATGATGAAACCTGTATGTAGTTCTGAAACGTTGGAAATGTCAAGTTCGAGGTCACAGTGGATTACCCAAAAGCCCAATTCCAATCACAGTCACCGTGAAAGCCTAAAAACTCGTATGGATAGAAATGTGTTTAGCAACAAGGACACCTTTCACACCTCAAGCAAGTGGATTACAATAACTCAGTTATATGGGGTTCCAAAAACCCGCATAAAAGTATAGAACATCAACAAGACAATCCTATATGCAATGTGTTAGCTGAACTCAGATTTATTGACCATTTTTCTTCACTGAATCTATCACTAGAACTATCTCGACATGTTGAGCAAATTTCTCATTCCCAGCTAGCTGTCCACAATATGATTTTTCAGCAAGATGGAGCTCCACCCCTCTACTAAGGGAAGTCACGGATTTTTCAGGATGAAACTTTCCCACAACAACACATTGCCTGACCACCTAGACCTTACACCTCTGGACTTCTGCATTTGGGGCTTTGTAAAAGACAAAGTGTATATGCTACCTGTGTCGCAGAAGATGTAATGGCTAAAAGAAAGAATAAGAAACGTCCTTTGCTTTGTGGATGAGATCTTGAGAAAAGTGTGGCAAGAACTAGAATTTCAATGGTATGTGTGTCACATGACTGGCAGGAGCCACATCAGCCCATAAAAACTTGTAGGGTTACTAAGTTATTAATTACTATACAACAAATCTTATTCTTGTATTCCACACAGTTTAGTCAAAATAAATCTTTGAAATTGTTCCTAAATTATGATACATGCTATACAATAGAAAATGAGAAGTTCTCATCCACTTGTTACTTCAGAAAGAAAAAAACTCTAGCTTACACACAATTACTACAAACTAAAATTATAGCATGGTACACAATTATTTGGTTTTATTGAAATATGAAACTACGACCAACATATAACAAGCAACTTACTTGGAAGTATATGACAATCGCAAATACAAGAATTGTAGCCAACAAATTCATTAGGTTGGGGAGATTCTGACGATAGAATGCTTCACGAAGTGCTCTAACTTTATCTTGCCTTGTTGCCAACAGATGAAACAATGCAATTACTGCACCTTCGAATTCTGTGCCACGGCCTGAAAATAAACGTTTTAAAATATTTTGAAGTACATAAAACTGGAGACAAATAACAATATTTTTCAAAATTTTCTAAAACAAAACAAGAACGTCCTGCAATTAACAAATAAGAGTACAAAACTGTAGTCAGCCTGGGTGAAGCAGTTGATAGAGTGCTGACTTTCTGTGCCCGAGGTTGCAGGTTCGATTCTGGCCCAGGTCGATGGCATTTAAGTGTGCTTAAATATGACAGGCTCATGTTAGATCTACAGGTATGTAAAAGAACTCCTGGAGGACAAAATTCTGGCACACTAGCAATGCTGATATAACCTCGGCAGTTGCGTCGTCAAATAAAACATAATTTAACAAAATTGTACAGAAACACAGGCATATATGCATTCACGCACACACTCACTAACTTATGTCCATTCGTAATTCGAAATTTCATATTTCACAATCACACACAACCAAAACATGCGTAACAATGGTATTATGAACATTGTATATAGTGATGTTGCATGATGTAGTCATAAATAATGTTATCATTCGAGTATAAATTCCAAACAAGTACTAAAACATCTACTACGAAAAATGTTTATTGTACTCAGTCAGTGTTTATGTTATATCACACTGCTGTAGCTGCTAAAAGATGGATAGAATAGAAGTGGTTAAAACAGCTTCCTAATTCTCCCGGAATTGCAAGTATTATGTATGAATGTATTAGGCTATTACATTTTGACAGAGCACAATTATTTGTTAAAAATCTGAAGTGCTAAAAGTTGTAAAACTTGCTTTAATGACGTAAAGTTTCCATGTATGGCAGCCTTAATATTCAAAGAATGACTATTGAAGTGGACATACAGTAATGACATGTGTACATTAAAACCACTGGCTTCCTAAAATCCTTACAATTAATTCAATCTACATTAAATGCACATTAATAATAGAAGCTATGAAATTTGTATCAACTAAGATTGAGGTGCTTAATGTAAAAAAACAATTAGTACCTCACCCATTTTAGTTGATTTTATCTTCTTCCAAGCAACAGCCTCACTGTACAGTACATACAATAAGGTGCTTTGTGGAAGACCATTTTATAAACTAATTTTTCCTATTACAAATAATCCTTTCATTCAAATTTCAGATACAGTCCCATAATTGATGTAAGTTCAATTTATTACCATATCTGAAATAAAGTCTCTTCCCTTACAACGCATGTCTTTAGTGTACGAATTTAATTACATATACTCACCAGTGTTTACAGTGGCAGGACTGAATGCCTTCCATACAATTGTTTCACAAATGTTGGTAGCAATGAAGAGAGATATTCCAGATCCCAGCCCATATCCTTTCTGGAGCAATTCATCCAACAGTAATACAATAAGGCCTGCCACAAACAGCTGGATAATGATCAACAAACAAACGCCTGCTCCAATTTCCGCTGGATCACCATACATCCCAGTCATCACGTAAACAATGGCCTGTCCTACAGTAATCACCATTCCAAATACTGAAACAAAATTAATGCAGAATGACGACAGGAATTACAGATCTATCACATCAATAGGCTATAGCATTTGTTACTAGAACTTACACAATTCTATGAGCGAATGCTACTTACAAAAGGACGAAAAATGTACAGTTCTCTTTGGGAGAGATGTGAAGCTAGAGATCTCCTAAGTAGGTGTGATGAACATCTTTACTGTATGCCTATAGTTCCTACTTCGAAATGTCTTTTTAACCAATGACAGGTACTTCCGTCATTTACTCAAGCATCACCATATGTGTGAGTGATGCACCAAAGTTGTACTTAAGTTATTTTTGGTTTCCATAGATGTTATCCTTCATATACCATGGGAGGTGAATTGTGGATCAATGGTGAAATATCAGTAGGCAAAATCTTGAACTCACCAGGATTCGAACCTGGGTTACCGACAAAGAAAGTGAACACTAGCTGTTCAGCTAACAGTGCACTCTACTTCGAAATGTAAATAGCTCTGCTCACCAAAATCCTGAGATGTGTATTTGTTAGAGAAAAAAATGGCAATACTCACTTCTAACCATCATTTTCTTTTCTATAATTTATGTATATGATTATTTGCAAAATTCGAATAATATTTTCTTGTGACATAACCTGATACACACATAACGTGGGCAATATGACTTCCTAAATGAATTATACTTTATATGTGTAAGACTTAATGTAAAGTCCTTCAAACCATTCCACACAATGTCCGAATGGCATAATTTTGGAAACAACCTCTGATTGAGGTGTTGGCTGACATGTACATATATTACTAGCCAGTACATCTCACTTACTGAACATCTGAAGTCTGATTAGTGTAATATGTTATTAGTCAGCGATGCACGCAATAAAGGGGTGTGAAGTAGGTGTGGATACTAATGAAAAGGACACAGATATGAATTGGAGTAAAAATACTAGCATATAAATATGATATGCTTCCTGACAGCAGACATTAATATTTTGGCAAATAGTATTTAAATTTATATACACATTTTGTCTTGAAATAATTTGACTTCTTTCTTTGAGTGTGTGAACTAGATACGTTTATTGCTTATATTTGTTAAAAATAATATAAGGGAAAATATAATCTTCATCTTACGATGTTTCGTGACATATATACGTCCGTTGATGTGACATATTAATGAATTTAAATACTATTATAGTCACAATCATGCCATGGTATGAAAGAAAAATTAAGTCACAGGTTCGATTCCTGCTCGAGGTTGTGAAATTTTTCTTTCATACCATGGCATGATTGTGACTATAATAGTATTTAAATTCAATAAGGGAAAATAGTTAAATTTTACTATAACAGCATGAAATGGTCACTTTCTTTATGCTGGAACATATTTTAAGTAAAGTTCTTCAGGTAGTGTTTTAAGTTCACATTTTTATCATTTTGTATTGAAAGAAATTCAGAATTTTGATTGAGACTGAGAACTGGATAACTCCATTGTCATTTTTTTTATTAATAATTCATTGGAGATTCAATTAATATTTACTTTAATGATATAAAATGTTAAAAAATATCCGACATTTTTCAACGACTTTTAAGACCTTTACTGAATAATGGAAGAAAATGATGAAAATAGATTTTCTCGATTATCTCAAAACTAGGCCTACTGTCTTGATCTTCATCCACTTTATCATTCTCAGGTCTTCAATTACATTCTTTGCTACCGTACTTAACAAATGAACTCTTTCTCGAGTACCTTTCACGATTTATTAATTACGGGTAATTTCCCATTAACCTTTCAAAATATCAATACAAAAATATCTGATTTACACCTCATACCAGCTCGTGTATTGATAACTTCCTACCATAGTGATAATATACAACAAAAGTAAACTATATTACAAGACACCCATATGTGCGGTAAATGACACGTCCAGGCAAATATTTAACATCCAAACCTCAACTTTTGGTTTACTATTATAGTACGTCCGCTCAAATGAGAGCCACTTGCACCTACCTTGAGCGGGAGGCGTCAGGTGTTTCAGTCTTGAAGCACGCGGCTGGTTGTTGGTACGCCAGTGCTGTTGACAGATCTAAGTCGGTGCTCCGAGAACAAGTTCATATAGTATTCGGTTTCAGACGAGCACGGAAGTGAAGGTACAGTAAATGTATATTGTGGCTTTTGTGTTCCATACATTATGATTGTATTTATAATCTGGCGTTTTTGGAAAACGGATAACAATAGTCGTAGACGTAAATGCACACAATCGCCATTAGGACACGGTAAGATTATACAAGAGCAAACAGTGTTATTATTATTTATACGTATTTTAAAGACGATGCTGGTAAGTGCCAGACACCATTGAAAAATACCAGTGCCACTACAGAAGTGACTCGCGCAACAAAAAACGTAGCCGTCATAGAAAAAGATGTATGTAATTGACGAACTATCATAAAAAAAATATGGCCATGTTGTACTACGACTGCCCCCCCCTTACCATTGTTGTCTCAATGCCATTGAATTCGTTTGATCGGAACTGAAGAGAAATCTCCGGTCAGAAAATGCATTGGGAAATAAATCTGTTCAAGAAGTATGTGCTTAATAGCAAATGTGATGGATGACATTAATAAAAAAAAACATTAGGTAAAGTATATCGAACATGTAAAGACAAAAGAAAGTGATTATCTCTCCTTAGAAGCTATCTTGGAATCTTGTGTAATTGATTTAAATAGTGACCCAACGGACTCTGAATAGAAGGTGTTCGTGTTTTAGTTCTGTATTATAAGACGCACACAAAGGTTCACTTTAGTCTTCACAAGGGAGAGATGGCAACGCAGCGTTGTTTACATGGAACCTGCTCGGAGTCGTGTGCCTACTTGCTCCCTGCGGTAAGTGTGTCCAATCGCACGTTCCAAGTGGCTCTCATTTGAGCGGACGTACTATAGATAGGGATCTTGTAAGAAATTTACATACACTTCTGGGCTCCATTAAAAAGTGCCCTATCCTTGGGTGTGTCGCCAACTTCAATGATCTTCGCTCCAGCCAACAGCTGCATGATGAGGCCTGAGGTAACAATTGGTGAAATACCCAACTCCATCAAAGTGCCTCTGTTGGATGCCAAAATGACACGAATCCAATAGAAAGGATCTGCCGAATCTGAACTCATGATGCCAAATAGTGGGATCTGCAACAATGTAAATACTACGTTTCAATATATATGTTAAATGTATTCAGACAAAGAAGACAATATAAATAAGACACAATGGCATAGCAGCTTAAAACAATTACACTATGCTAAAAAAAAATTTGCATTACAGATAGTAAATAGTGAACTCACCAATTTAAATAAATAAATAGTGAACAAAATCTCACAATATAAGTGTCAATTAAGCGGCTGTCAAGGATACCTATAAATAGTGGGTCCTGAAGTCATTGTTTCATTAATGTGTTATAAACTGCAAACTTTATACATAATAAATTATGATTGGGAGACAAAACTTTCCAATATAAGAGAAAACAAGCATTAGAGATTGCAGACAGTTCCACAGGACTTGCCTCTACATGTGACGCAGAAACCATGACTGGCAATTCTGCCTGAAGTACAAAAGAATCTCGATCATCCAATCCTCGATTAATCTATCTGTGTAGATTATCCATCACAAAAGAATGAAAAAAAAAGTGGTGTGTAGTAATGATTTATTCTGCTCCTTCGTACTTTCTGAATCATGTCTTCCAAAACTGTCTAACTTTGCTGGATGTGCAACTTTCATTCGATTCTCTATTAAAACACTCTCATTCCCTTTGGATTGGAATATTACAAAAATTACACTTAGCACTCACTTGAGGGGCAAAGGGGAGAGCAGTGTATAATAATGATTTATTCTGCTCTTTTGAACTTCCGGAATCATGTCTATTAAAGTTCCCTAACTTTACTGGATGTGTAAATTTTGTTCGATTCTCTGTTACAACATCTTCATTCCCTTTGAACTATCACACATATTTCACTTCATATCCATTTGTAGGAATATGTCTTAGTAATTATTAACCTTAGAATGGACATAAAAAGAAGAAAATAAGTTTGAGGTAAGAGCAGAAAAAAGTAACCAACTCTCTTAATGCACTGGCACCAGATGAACGTCCATTATAATAGATTAAAAAATTATTGACCAAGTAAGCGATTTTAAATATTTAATTCCCGATTTACCACGAAAATCGTTTGTAACTGCATTTAGATTGGCAACAGGCCATGATTGTTTGGCCAAACACCTGCATAGAATTGGAATATATCAGTCCCCTAACTGCCCATTGTGCAACTCAAACCAAGAAATGGATTCAGAACACCTCAAAATCTGTGCTTCAGTGGCTGACCATGATAATATCTTTAAAAAATATTGGAGTGCAAGACGTCAAATGACTTTATTGTCAAACGCCTGGCATTAGAAAACAACATATTTAGGCTGTAGAATATCCTATCAGAAAAAAATGGACATGGAAGAAAAGCTACATATATATATATCAATGGATATGTGGAACTTTAAGGAGATCCCTAGGAAACAAAGTAAGAAATGAAGGAAGTTATATAAATCAGTTGCATTACCAATAATCCTATATGGCACAGAAACAAGGACATTACAAAAGAAGACAAAAGATGACTTGAAACCTCTGAAGTGTGGTTTCTGCGATCAGTAGCAGGAATTTCAAGACTTGAACATAGGAGAAATGAAGAGATAAGAAATGAACTTCAGATAGAAGAATTAAATCAACTCGTGAAGGATTATCAAAATAAATGGATGCATCACCTAGACAGAGTGGAGGAAGAGCGTTTCCCAAAAATAGCTTTCCAATATTGTCCAAAAGGAAGAAGAGATTTAGGTCGTCTGAGACTTCAATGGAGGCAACAGTTTTATTGGGAATGGAACAGGTCAATAGGCCCATGCCGTGTTGTTGTTGATAAAGGGTAGAAAATTTTTCCCCCCTCCTTCCCCTTCTTCAATCTTTCCACCTTTCAAGTAATGGCAGTTTCAGTAAACTTCTCAGTGTTGCAAACGGGTTGTTGAAAGCATTAGAGAGGGAAGAAATTCGCATAGCAGAGGAAAGTATTTTAAAAGTGACAGTACTACCACAAGGATCAAAAGGGCTGGGCAGAGTGTAGAAACAAGGCACACCTTAAACAGCAAGAGAATAATAAGTTAAATTCTTTTAAAGAAATTTAATACCATAAGTACGCAAAAATGCTTTTGCACTTCTCCTTCAGCAAGGTAACAATGGGAACACAGGATCAAAATTTCCACACAAGCATTCCAAAAAATGTTTGAGAACAGAATTAAGTAACAATGTGTGACCACTTGATTCTGTGACTTATGTCTGGGAAATTTTGGGAGTTAAAGCACATGCAAAACAATTCCACACATCCTGGAACAACTCTGAGTAGATAAATAATGTTTTATTTTATTTATTTATATTTGATATTTTGTTTGCGTAAACAGTCTGTCTTCTGCTGAATTACTTACAAAGATGAATAGATATAGAAACCAATCCCACGTCAAAAAAAGTACAGTAATTATGTAGATACCAAAAGGCGAACAAACAAACTCGCTAATTTCCCAGAATGTGTCGCTGCACATAGACCAGTTTTACACTAAACCTAAAGTTAGTGTATGCAAGGGATACTAAAAACCTACACTAACCTAACCTACTCCATCACAGATTCAGAAAAGGATAGATTAGGTTAGTTTAGGGTTTTAGTATACATTAAGTTTAGGTTTAATGTAAGGCTGGTCTATGATTAGCGACACAATCTGGAAAATTACTACAAAAGGCAGGGACATCTATAAGCAAAAATGGAACTACGAACAAAATGGCAAGTAGAAAAATTAATTATCTTCATATCTCTGTTTCTTTCACTTCTCATCTCCTCTCTTTTCCTCTCCTTCTGTCTACCTGTATCTTAATCTATACTTTCGCTAAACTTAGGCCATGTCTCAAAGCTCAAGTCTTTACTACACACTAGTGACTAGCAACTAGGTGACTTGTAAACTATACCGGTTTTTTTTTTAAGTTGGGACATTACATTAGCACTGCGATCGGAAAAACAACTAAATGTCACACAGAGTGGTAGGCCTGTTGCCATGGTAACAACAGTGAGCTCACTGGGTAACAATGGTTGAGTTACCAAAGTTACAGTTCCCATGTGGTGAGTGCTCAATAGCTCGCTTGGCGACATTTATTGTGTACACAATGTTAGCATTGATACGTTTCGTCTTTCATTCTTTGTCGATTTTTGTATTTTTTTTTTTACCTTCGCTTAAATTGTCAATAAATGTTTTAACCTCAGTTATGTAACATTAATCCTATCAGCTGAAAGTGTGGTAGTCCATATTAGCAACATAGGGCTGTAGTTCCAAACTCGACTGCTTAACTGTCATGTCCCATCTTTAAAAAAAAAAAAAAAAAAAAAAAAACAACACAGGTATACACACTAGTAAGCTTTGGACATGTATGCTTAAAACACAGCCTTCTTCATAGACTATTTTTCTAAAAAAAAACCATGACATCATGGTGCAGCACTGAATTAAGAAGGACTGCAGTTTCAATATAAATTGTGTGGAAAACATAAGGGCCTAGTAATATATTACAATAATGTTTAAAACATTGTAAAGAAGGTACTAACAATGTCAATGTTCAAAGTTAACATGTTATTCTACATTATATTTACATTATTTCACTTCCAAAACATCTTCAGATATCAAAACTCCAATTGCTGATAAGGTATCCATGTTTCATCAATCAAGCTAGCATTTTCGTCTACTAGCTACTATGGACTTGATTGCTATGCACTAAGTAACTTTGGATCATGACTTCTGACATCACATCCGGCTTTTTGGACAACTATCTAGTTCACTTCAGCTGAAAATGTAGCTTTGAGACATGGCCTCAGTATTAATTTTTATTTTATTCACCTTCGCCGAAGTTGGAATTCAATCGAAGTGAATTGTCAAAGGTCTTAACCACTCGACGAGACCATCTTGAAAGGAATGCTCACATCCAACTAATATCATAATGTATGAAATAGAAGGTTATATAATATAACATTGGTCCAGGGGGATATTTCTCACAATTGTAAACCACTACATCACAAGACCTTGTTGGAAGGAATGCTTTTGCATCTGACTAGTAAGAGTAAAGAATGAAATACGAGGTATAGCCTATGTAATTGGTTCAAGAGAATATTGCTCATATAATGGAATATCCTATAAATTAATAACAATAAAGGAAATATGACATGGCAGAATTCAGTAACGATATTGGTAACTCAGTATGCAATGAAACATGGAGTAATACAGATTAAAAGTAGAGAATGACTTGTATCATGGGTATGTAAATACATTTGTGAGTTTTCCCAACAGTAGTGAGAAAGCTTAGTAGTCTGAAGGATTACTTAGGAAGGAAAGTTCAGTTGTGTGATAGGGAATTGTGAGAGACAATCATATTACGATGTAACAGAGAGGAGGGTGCTTAACCTCAATCAGGAAAACTATCGCTCACATTGAAGGTTAAGGCCCAGTTTTAAAAATACAGTTAATCTAAAGATTATGTTAAACCTAACCATGAGTTTAACTCAACGTGCCATATTACAGAGTCTCGGTTAAGTTAAACCGTAGTGGAATATGATTGGTATTACTACTAGGAAAGAAAAGAAGACGATCACAACTGTTTAATTATATTATTGATTTAAAATAGCCGACGCTCATGGAAAATCTTCATTAAGAAACATCTTTGTTCTTCGATATCTGAGAGAGTAACATAAAAAACCTATAGAGGACCAATACCGCATACTTCAGTATGCTTGTCAGACTTAACCTCAAATAGTTTAACACTGGCTACCAACGTTATACTCCCAAACACAATGCAACCAAACTAAACTTGCATGACCATCCGCGATGTAACTCCATACAGAATCAACTGAGTAATGAAGTAATATTAGTGTGCGTATTTTATGTGTTGTCTAGAATATATATGTAACAGAATTCAGTCAAACAGTAAAATTATTTTTACGAGTCTAGTAAAATTAGGTAATATGTTAATGTGTTTATAAGTCAGGCCCCATAGTAAATTTTACCAGGAGACTGTCTGGCACACACAGTACAATGCGCAATAGGTTTATAGTAGATTTACGGACACCTCCGAAATCTTCCATCATTTTCAGTATGCCTATTACCAGAGGAAAAATAGTACTGATGAGAGATTCAACAATGTTTTCAAAAATAAAAAAGAAATCATCTTTTCAAAGTAATCTTTAAATTCAAACCTTAAAACACATATTTTTGCACTTTCTCGTTTTTCTGTTGCATGTTGTATCCGAGTTTCAATTTTTCAAAACAAGGTTAGGACTGTAAGCCTAATTCTGAAGGTTAGGACTGTCTGCTTCGAAAACCTCAATCTGTTTTAAAACTTATGTTCATTTATGTATATTTCAAAGTGGTGCACTCTATTTCGAAAAATTCTAGGCCGTCATGTAATATTAATCACTCACAAGTTCTTGGAAAACATCTGCAATATCCATGTGTATTGCGGGAACCGCCATCTTGCATTGTTGAGCCTTGAACTGCAGTTTAAACGGCAGAAAACTGCCGATCAAGTTAAACTCAAGATTAACTGGTAGTTTAGGTGTATAATACGAAGCAGAACGAAAAACTTCAGTTTAAACAGCAATTATAATACCAGCCCTAAGTGTCCTGGATCTTTTCTGCAGGAAGGAATCACCTAAGTACAAAAAACTTATGAAATACTCCTTTGCTTCGTGTAAGACATTCATATGCACAAATACAGACGTAAATACTTGTACTTTTGAGTGACAAACATGGTGGCCAATGACGACAGAACTGTCGACAATGCAGGTACCAGTAAAGCCTTGGTTTTTCTGAACCGACGCATCCATGGTGCGAGGCTGATGCTGCATGCATTCTTTGCGATGACGCTGCGAGACTTGTGGTTTCTCACGCTGCAAGTTGGCGTGGTGGATCAGTTACTGAGCACAGTTTGTATCCAGCTTTCCCCTTTCAAAATTCTCTGAAGTTCCTTCAGTGGAACAGTAAAACTCTGAGACAAGTGACCAGAGAGCTTGAAGCTCATATATTCAGTTTTTCTCAGCCCCAAATTCCCTTGCAAGGACGCATTTTCGCGTTTCTTTTGATTGTTTCTCCTATTTCCCCACTAACATTGACAATGGACCTCAGTGCCTGCTTGCCACCTTTGAAAGAGGAAGCTAATGTATGTACATATGTTTAGTCAACAGTCTGAAGACTGGTTGGAACCTCATAAGTGCACCAATAAGGCATCATTCATGAGGAAACTGAACAAAGAGATAATGGGGAGGGACAGTCAGTTCCATTCCCTCTCCACTGCTTACATCACATACTAGTGGTACACTAATGAGCCTTGAGATGTATGCAACAAGCAACAATTATTCTTCCTCTGACATTTCGTCACATAACATATACCACCTGATATAATAGATGTATCAGCCAGAGTCTCAATCGTAGGTACAAGATATTGAGAAAGAGCGCATTATTTCTTTTTGTGTGTGGAGACGACTGATATCTTCAGTATCTGTGAATACTCCATGTATCTAATTGTTTTATTTTCTAATATATTAATTTTTATCACACATTCGTTCCTTGAACCAGCATATGAAATTAGATAATTTATCGATATACAACACTACAAATCTCTCTCACATAGTTCATTTTCGAGCCGCTAGATGACAGCCTGAGAAAAACCTAGGTACAAGTGCCAGTTTCTTTTATCCTATGTAGACAAATTTACGCTTCCCTATAATTTTACTGCTAGATGCAAGGTTATCTGCGTCCAGTAAATCATCTTTCCCTACTCCACGTATCTAAATTTTAATTGTTTTATTTTCCTAGATAAGTTAGGTACTTTATTAAATGCAAAAAGAAACCCAATCTAACCCTCTTCTTTATAACTAAAAATTGTTTCTTCTCTCAAGATCCAAAGCTATTTGCTGAAGCCAAGCAGAGCTTGTTTCACACAAATCAGTCCGAAGCAATGCTGCAAGGCCTCTCTGCAAAGCTGCGCAGACAGTGAACCTTGCAGCTATAGAAATCACTATATCTCGTGTGGTTCGGATTTGTGTGAGGCAAGCCTCATGCCTCGCATGCATCGGTAAAAAAAAACCAAGCCTTAACAAAGCAGTCGCCATGACGGTTGTTATACACATAATTACCAAAAGTAGGCACTTGTATGCTGAAACTTGTATCTATTTTCGCAAAAATCTCGAAAAGGACTTTCTGTAGCATAACAATATTACCTTTGTACTTTTATGAGAACCAATTAGACCTATTCTAAACAGGAATGGTTGGCTTGCAGAAAAATCTAGATGTGAAGAAATAATATAAAGAACATTAATGTACATTGAAAATAACATAATAGGTAGATGAACTAAACAATATAATAATTTGGGTGGCAAAAGAAAGGCCATGAAAGGATGACTTAAGTAAATGCATTATATTTGCAATCCATGACGAAGAGTTTTGATCTAAAGCCAAAAAATGTACAGGACATAAAAGATGATAAAGAAAAGTAATCATTGTCAGTATAAATGATCCAAGAAATATGGAATTACATTATAGGCCTACACTTTGTATAAACACCTGCATTGAAATTCCTAATTATTTACTTTAACAGCATCGTGAGTTTACTATATTCGACACAAATTAGTGGCAGTGTGTGATCGTGGGGATCATGTTGCACTGTGCTTTACCCTATGCCAACAGGTTTTCACCTGAGTAGGAGCAAACATTTCCTCGATAACCATGCTATTAATTTTTGGGAAAATTTCAGAATACGGATTCCTCACTGACAATTATACCTTCAAATACTAAAAAGAGCAGATTTGTCTGGTTTGTCGGATGCGCATCATCATGCTTACGAAAAGGCACTTTTCACTGCCAATAATTTATTTTGTGTGGATAAGGTTGGAATTTTGAAGTAAGAGGGAAAGGAAGGAATCCGTGTTCTGAAATTTATCCCTCATTTCCCACCATAAAATCCCACCTTGTCTAAATACTAGGACCATCACATATGTTGAAGTCCGAACAAATGATCTTCACAAATGCTCTATTTTTTCTGAAAAATTTACCACGCTCAATAACATGTAATAGTTATAATTTTTCCACTAAATTCCTTTAAAAATGCGAATGAATGATTTAATTTCAATAATATGTCTAGTAAGCACGTTATAGGCCTATATAGTCCTTTGCTAACCATATGTTTCAAAAATGAAGCATCCACGTGTTACTTCTAGGTGGCATACTTTTGTGAAATGTATATAAAATCAACATTATCTTATTTGCTTCTTTCTAGGGATGCACCTATAGTATTAACTGACTCTATACTTCCGCTATACGCCTCATTATAACATCCATATTACATTTCAAAACACAAAACCCCTAACATTTAGGCCCTAGATGGACTGAGGTAAGCTCATTACTAAAAAAAAAACTAGCACGAAACTATTTATAATATTACCTATAAAATATACTGCATCAAATCTTCTTTTTACTTACTTGGCAACACACGAGGAAAATAAATAAGGTGATGGCTGTCCATAATACTTTCTCTCGAAACTGGATCTGTAACAAATATGCACCTTCATAAGCCATATGGAGCATAATTACCTTACACATTTGTTATGTTTTCAACTATCTACAAAAAATACACCTATCAACACAATGCCATATGTAATTATTTTACGTTAAATCGAAAAGAGAAAAATTTTTGTTCATACCTTTCTTTCAGGCTTTGCTATTTCTGGTAATATGCTGCAGAATGGTTTTATAACTTCTAGGAATTTAACTGAAAACAAAATTATATAATTAGTAGTCAAATATTTATGAGCATAAATGAATTATTTCTATAAACAGAATATGAAATGATTGTAATGTCGGTAACCACCAAGCGTTTACGGGAATTTCTCAATATGTAATTATATCGCATTGTTTTCGGTGGAGAACTAAGACTAAAAGACTAAAGCTATTAACCTAATGATGCTGCATATGAAACTTAAAATGCCACACTATACAGTATAATTACACGTGCATTGAACATTTAACAGAAGTACAGTTAACTTCATTAACCGACTTCCATTTCGCATCGTGCACGCCGTTCTATTGCAATATGAAGAATTCAAACATAAAATCAAATTTATTTTTAATTCTACTTACTTCCCATTGTGAAGGAGTTCTTGTAATACGCTTGCAATTAATCTACGTCAAATAAAACTTCCAGTCTTGATGGAACTCACCAACTTTCTAACCGAGCAAACCGACACATGCACCCTCTCTCTTTTACACGTCTACAGAGAACTGGTCACGTGACTGGTGATGTTGGCTAGCGTTTATTGACCTGTCACTAGAGTGCTCTGCTAATATCCACATCCGCTTCCAACCATCGATGATTGGATCCAACGTGCACCCCCAACGAGTTAGTGCGGCCTTTACGTGCACCAACTATGATCGATCAGAGCCGCTTAATAACTAACAATAAGAAAAGCGAAGAGCCACTTTTAAGATAATCATTCATTTTATATCCTGGTTTTTAAGTGCATACGTGCATGCACAGTGCTGCGTGCTGTATTTGTACACGAGTGCGACCGTTCGGATACTCAATCAGTCTTAGAATAGGAGTGGTAAGCACAATAAGCCTCAGGCAACAATGTAAGCCTTCGGATCCTTCCTACGTAAAGAGAGAAAAATATTATTGCATAAAAGTGTCAATAATAACGACACAGAAATAGGCCTGTAATTCCACCATTATATGAGTGCACACTGCATGCAAGCTACTGTAGCTGTGTTTGACTTTTCGAGCGCTAGACGCGGGACGGATACTTGCACTTACGCACTTTGGCCCATTGTTGTTGTTTAGTCAAATGTCCGAAGACAGGACTGGACCTCACGAGCGACACCAACAAAGCATCACTTATGAGGCAACTAGACAGAAGATAATGGGGCAGGGTGCCAGTTCCTTTCCCCCTACATTGCATACATCACTGACTAGCAACATGTTACACTGTGCGCCCTATATATCCAGTGAATAGTGATCGATGATTGTCTAAGTCCTACAAGTGGCCTGAATGGCATTCGTGAATCCGCCGATGTTGACAGGTGGGTCATCCTGTCTCAGACTGACAGCGAAGTCAGTATCTGAAAAGTCCAGTGCTCGGAGTCCCAAGTCATTCCTATATCAGCATCCGAAACTCGTACTACTACCTCCAAGACTTCATTCCAGTTTGTTTTTAACAAGGTATTGCAGATAACAGATGAAATGAGGGGAAGATGGAGAGTGTCGGTGGAATGATAACGGCAGTGCCTAGAGGAAACCCCTCTGCCATGTCTGCTTTCTACATCACAAATTCCATCACGACCTGGCCGGGCATCGAATTCGGTCCGCCTGGATGGAAGATCAGCGCACTAGCACTTGAGCTATAGATGCGGCTGGGCAAATTAGTTACTCGCATTGCAGATTAAACCACGACCATTTCTAAGATGAAGTAAACCAACCGCAAGGGCGAGACACAACGAGCTAAAATATTTATTTATTTATTTATTTATCTATTTATTTATTTATTTATTTATTCGAATGACAGGTATATAGATAACTTATCTTTTACCTAAACACAACCTCAAGATTAAAAAAAATTAACTTAATATAACTTAAAATTAAATCTAAAGAATGAACTAAACAAAATTCTGAAAGAACTAAAAACTAAGAACTAAACAGAGGCATGAGGCTTCTCGCTTCCCAGTATCTGGCACATTCAGTCAGTGATTTTAGAGCTGGACAGCGTTGGAGATGATCCCTATTCATCGCTTCTTGAAGATCACAAAGGGTACAGGTTGGATGTTGATAAATACCGAAAAGGTGGAGATGCTGCGCCAAGCAGTCATGACCAGTTGCAAGGCGGAAATGCGCGACTGCCAATCTTCTTGGTCCGTTAGGTATTGACAGAAGGCCCCATTCTCCAGTGTTTGTCATATGTTCTTTCGGCAATCTGATGGGAGTGGATTTTGTGGGCAACTTCTTTGATGTATAATTTTATTGTCTGGAAGGGTGTTGGTTTAGGAGATGTTTGTAAAATTTTAGCACCTTTTTTTGCCAAGGCATCGGCCTGCTCATTATCAAATAAGTTGCAGTGCCCGGGGACCCACTGTAGTACCACGATTTTGTGTTTTGCTTGTAATAGTTGTATGGCATTTTGACAGTCTTGGATTGATGAAGACTCAGGGTCTGAGGAACCTACAGATTCTACAGCTGCTTTGGAGTCTGACAGGATGACGACATTTTTTAATTTAGTTTGATGACATATCGGTTGAGCTAAGGCTACCCTGATAGCTTCAAACGAGCTAAAATATTATAGTCTATATTCTAACTCGCATAGGAAGAAAAGTAAAGAAGGTAAACTTGCGAATTCTAAATGAAACAGTAGAGCAAGTGAACAGCTTCAACTACTTGAGGTTTACAATAAGCTGCTGTCCACCGTTGTGGCTGAGGGGTTAGCGAATCTTACTCCGAACCAAGCGGTCCCGGGTTCGATTCCCGGGCAGGACGAGTTGCCGGAGTGAGGTTTCTTCGGGTTTTTTCCCTCACTCCTCTGGACGAATATCAAGTAACTTTATCAGGCGATTGGAACCCCACTCATCTTCGCCACTTTCTTTCCTCCCCCATCATACCGTTTCTGGTTTTTCAGATCACTCTACAGGCGGCCTCCCGAAGCTGCTGACTCTCTCGACCGGCCTCCGTGGAATGTTGTTAAGGGAAGTTGGATGGCATTCTGCAATGAGCAACAGAGGAGGACCTACTCGGGGGAGGAGTTTCGCCACTGACCGTCAGAGGGGCCTTGGGGAAATGTGCCGAAGCAGGAATAGTAGGCCTATATGGATTCTGTCGATTGTAGGAACCGGTCGTTAAGGGAGTCATGTGGTTAGGGCGGTGCGCGTAGGGGATCTGTGGCACGCAACTGATCTCAACAGGTCGCAGTGCTGGGCTATCCGTGCCCCCTAGTTGAATTCCATTCCAACATGAGTTGCTGCCAAGAAGTCAAAAGGAGAATGGCAAAGAAAGTTTTTAACAGAAAAAGGAGCATCTTCTGAGAATCTCTGGAGAAAGAACTAAGGAAGAGACTAGTGAAGTGTGGCATTGTATGGGGACATGAACATTACGAAGAAGTGAAGAGAAGCGACTAGAAACATTTGAAATGTGGATAGTCCACACCTGTGGAGTAATGGTCAGCGCTTTGGCCGCGAAACCAGGTGGCCCGGGTTCGAATCCATTTGTATGGGTTTATTCATTAATTTATTTGTCGTAGTGGTACTTTTGAAATATTTGTAATTTTTACTCAAAAATAAGGAATACCTTTTAAAACTTCAGAAAAAAGATAATATCTTTTCATTAATTCCTGGTTGAGGTTTTTCCTGGATTTTCCCTCAACCCAATACGAGCAAATGCTGGGTGACTTTCGGTGCTGGACCCCGGACTCATTTCACCGGCATTATCACCTTCATTTCATTCAGACGCTAAATAAACTGAGTTAGCGTCGTAAAATAACCCAATAAAATAAAAATAAAATGAAAGTGTGGATATGGAGAAGCATGGAGCGTGTGAAGTGGACAGATAGAATAAGAAGCGAAGCAGTGTTGGAAAGAGTGAATGAAGTAAGAATGATGCTGAAACTGATCAGAAAAAGGAAAATGAATTGACTGGGTCACTGATTGAGAATAAACTGCCTTCTGAAGAATGCACTGGAATGAATGGTGAACGGGAGAAGAGTTCGGGGTAGAAGAGGATATCAGATGATAGACATTAAGATATATGGATCATATGAGGAGACAAAGAGGAAGGTAGGAAATAGGAAAGACTGGAGAATGCTGGGTTTGCAGTGAAAGAACTGCCCCTGGGCAGAATACTATGAATGAATGAATTCTAGCTCGTGGGCGAGACATGACTTTCTTCACGGTATAAAGTATATAAGCTATCGAAACACTACCAACACCGATTTAGCGTTCCTGTGACGTAATATTTTTTATTATTTTATACATCTGACCCCAATGCGGTTTGCCCTTAGACACAGAATAATAAGAACTATGATTTCATACAACAGTTTTGACAAGGTTAAAAAATAGAAATAAAAGGTAAACTTCCCTTCATATCTCACGCACACATTTCATATTGAGAATGATACATTCCATTTTATATTCTATTACTATAGTTAAGACCTATTAAAATATTACTATTTATTGTACGCTAGAAACAGGAAACAAGATGAAAACATCAAACATTAATATTTTATCAGTGAAGAATAAATAGGGAGGGGTCTACTTATGAACGTGTCGTTAGTTTCTTTAAAAAAAAACAATCGCTTGTTGAAAGGATGGTTTCTTTTCAATGTTAAGAGCAATGTCTTTTCAATCGACAATAATAAAAAGTCGGAATTTGTTTTAACTCTGAGAATTACTTAAGTCTGTTTTTATTCTCTTCAGAGTAAATAAATTGAAGACTTGAAATAAATAAAGACGTAAGTGTCATTTTCGTGAAAATTGTGTTTCACTGGAATAACAATTTATTTATGCACCTAGCCTTATAACATAAGTAAGCTTCAAATTTCAGACTCGTTCCTTTATTATCTTATTATGCGTTTATAAATGGTGGGGAGTGTATTTTTTGCATCTTCTAACACTGATTTAGTACACATTTAATAATCCATGACTAAACATAATAATCCATTCAACTGATGTACAGTGAATTCAAATTAATTCTCCACACAGATTATGGAAATTAATTAAACATAATTTTAGACATGCTGAAAATATGTTGAAAATCTTTAATCACAGAATTTTATTGTTGTTGTTTAGCCAACTGTCCGAAGAAAGATTTGAAACTCATAAGTGACACCAATAAGGCAGCACTCATGAGGCAACTAAGCCAGGAGATGAGGTAGTATGGCCAGTTCCTTTCCCCCTCCATTGTACACATCGCTGACTAGTAACATATTACACTAATCAGACTTCAGAATGACAGAATTAGGCGTTTTATATTTCTTATAACTTCTGGAGCTGGTATTGTCCAAGTTGCTATAAAGGCGTTTGGGGAATTTGAAAAGCGACTGTAAAACTTCAGTATCATTTGCTGTAGCTGAAAATGTAGGTATTATACTTCAAGGTCTTCATAGATTTGTATACTGGCGTTCAAAGTTATCTGACCTCTGATTTTCTGATCGTGTAAGTGAACTTTCTAATCACGGGACAAGTCAGAACCAAAGATATAACAAATAATTGAACTTTGAAATAGCTTCGCTAGTTCTCAATAGTTGACCCTAATAATTGGACGGGTGAAAACTATTTGATAAAATGTTGATGTAGAATAAGTATAAATTATTCTCATAATTGACAGTATCAGAGGTTTTCCGCTAAATCAAAAAATGACTAGAGGCGGGTGAAATTTTATAAGCGGATGTCAGACTGAGTGGCGCAGCTGGTATAGTGCTGGCCTTCTGTGCCCGAGGTTGTGGGTTCGATCCCGCCTCAGGTCGCTGGCAGTTAAGTGCTTAAATGCGACAGGCTAATATCAGTAAATTTACTGGCATGTAAAAGAACTCCGGCACACCAGCGACGCTGACAAAACCTCGGCAGTTGCGAGCGTCTTAAAAAAAAAAAAAAAAAAAAACATAATTTAAAAACAAATTATAATGCGGGTATATTTATGTACTATTGGCGACACTGACCTTCGCCATCTATTCATAGCTGATAGAAGTAATAACTAAAGAAGCCATACTTATACGAACAAATTATCGATCACTATCGATTAGTAGGGGTCAGGTATCTTTGAGCGCAAGTATACAGTTTTTGTGTTGTACCAGTGTGAACCGTGAATTAAACGTAACGCCTTATTAAGAGAAGTGCATGTGACTCTTTCCTTTATCGTTTTATTAGACTTTCATAGATGGTGGGAAGTGTATGTGCTTAATAGCTTCGACGTATACCTCGTTTTCCTAGAATATTTGAAAATGGCACTTAGATCTTTATTTACTTTCAAGTCTTATCTTTCTGGTTGTGCACTTTTGGTAGGAATTTTACTGCAAGATTGGCAAGTTTATACATTTCTAGAACGGTGCCACTTACAACAGTGGTGGATTAATCACTTGGTCAACCTTGGCCATGGCCTAGGACCGCGAGCATTGGGGAACAACGTCAAGTGTGACCTTGATAATGCGAGCTTCAGAACTGAGGCGAACTTTTCGAGTTGAATTTATTAACAATGAACAAACTACGTTCTATTTATCTATTTCTCGCGGCTTAAATATCACGTTACAAGTTATAAGCTCTGCAACTATGAGCGTTTCAAGTCGGGATTTGACTTAATAAAGTTATTTTTACAATCTTGGGCCAAAATTGGAGCTATGCCTTACGTCTAGTTCCGTATTGCATTATGGTTCAATGAGAGGATATGGAATACATAAATGATGATGATGATAATAATAATAATAATAATAATCACAATAACAACAATAATAATCCATGGCACTACAGACCATGAAGGACCAAGGACGACCAACTATCTGCTGGCCTCATGTCCACATGTCTCACCAGAGGTGAACGATCATTCAACTAGACTGGAGATATAGTGTGGTTAGCACGATGATCCCTCCAGTCGTTATAGTTGTTATAGTATCCAGATTTCGCTACCTATTTACTGGCCGAAAGTTGATTAGATCATGACGCTACGATGTGGAACATGAGATAAATAATCATTTACGAATATTTAAACAATTGATGACAATGAATTACGTCACACTACTCTGACGTCACTTGCTTAGCAACGTATCAGACTCTTACATTGATATGGTGCTCAAAGATAGAGGAAAAGACTTGCCGAATTGGCTCGAAAATAAGTCGCCCTCGGATATAAGCCGCACCCTTAGGCCTAATATTCGAAGGGGAAAAAAGAAAAAAACAGGTATATGCACGAATATAAACCACACCCGGATTAAGGGAAGAAACATTTATGTTTTGGCATAACGCACAACTGCAAGTTTGAAGCTTGCATCGTAACTACGCCGAATTCCTTGGCTTGGTGATGCTTTTCGCTCTAAATGATCATTCATATCGGCGTGAAACAGGCTTTCTTACCAGTGTTCAACTTTGTACTGAAACTGAGCTGAAATATATAAGCTTACGAAACAATAATTGAAAACAAATTTAACGCCAGATAAAAGTTCGCATTATTGCATCATGAAATGCCCCCAGTTTCGCTTATAAACGCGAGCTGTATTGTTGCAAATGAGCATATCGTAATTTTTAAACAGCACGTGGTATGTAAAAGCGTAGGTAGCGAATATAAGCCGCACCCTGATTTTTTGCAGTTGAAAATTGAATAATAAATGCGGCTTATATTTGGTCCAATACGGTACTTTCTCGTATGAATTAGATTTCTAATTTCTCTTATCATAAACTCATACTAACGGTTCTCCAATAAACAAATTCAGATTAAACATAGTAATTCCATTGTAAATACTTGTATAGATAGGCCTATATGGTATAAATTCAATAAAAGAATAAATGAAAAACAATTGTTAATAACACAGCATGTAAATTGCATTCAGTATGTTTTACTCTCAATCACATTCATAGTTCTTACAAATAAAAACCAATTCTTTGAGAATTTAATATCATAGGGACACCAAATTCAGAACATAAACGTTTCACCGTTTCACGCAATTACAGGGATTTTATTAATCCCCTGTTATTTTTTTTCTAGTACGGTAGAGGGTTCTCTAGTAGGTTGATTACGCCTCGCCCCTGATTTATACGTGCGTACACACTTAGCGAACGAACAACGAACGAATGATGAAGCAAAACTTCGTTGTTCGCTCGCTGTTTGAAGCGACGTACAAATCATCAGCAAATTGTCAGAAAACATTCACATTCGCTGATTGTCCGCTATAAAGGCAGACGAAAATATAATTATAGCAAGTGCAGGCCTGTTTCATAAACACAGTAATAATATTAAGTAATAGTATTACAGTCATGAAAACAATTTTATTAACCGACTAAATTCTGTTTCATAAACTTTTACACGAGTCGTAAAATAAGTACAGTAGCCAGAAGATTTGAGGTTAAGGCTGACAAACATAACCAAGTTGGTCTGCACTCTACAGCTATTTACATTATTCTCTCTGTTAACAGTTGTTGAATGAAATAAGTTTTGAAGTACTATCTTTAATAGCAACAACAGAGTAAATCGTAATATGTGTGGAGGTTTGGGAGACAATTTATTTCAGATAAGATTGTAAAGCACTGCAACTAGAAGTTATTGTTTCTGTTATTTGATTGAGTTGATTTACGAGTAAAAGAAACAATATGATAAATCTAAAATATTGTGAACAGATATTTATCATTCCTAATTATTTCACGTCTCTGCTGTTGTAAAGTTTGCATTTCCAAAAACAGTGTATCAGTGACAGAAGCGTGTGTGTGCGCGCGCGTGTGTAAAACTCGCACCTCGTTATCTAAAGAAGTACCATATGAAAATGTTAAGCAGTGAAAACTTTTGACGACAATATTGTAGCAGCCTTAAGGACAGTGTTAACGACAGGGTTAGTGGACCCTGCAAAGCGTCTTATGTAAGATATTTCAAGTTCCGTTATAATTCGGAATACTGCGCAAGTACTTATATAAAAAGGCTTAAAAATTATTGGTGCAAGCGTAAATAAATACACATAAAAATTACTCTTTTACCAAAAATAAATAAGTAATGCAATAACGACATAAGTACTTACGCTGTGAAGTCGTTCCTAGAAAATATCGTGTTTGAGTTTGAAGGTGTGGATGTTGTAGAAGATTAGTGTTATGACGAAATTAATAAAAATACTGAAATTGTCTTAATGGGTTTTTATTGCTGATTATGTTGTAAGTAGTATTTTCAAGAAGTCACCTGACTATACAAAATGCAAATATGTTCTAATTAGAGATTGTGATGTAGAATTGTAGATACGGTATCTATAAATCTCGTAAGTTAATTTCAGTTTATGCCCTCAATAGGGGTGGTTTAAAGTAGTCCATATATAATTATTTTGTAATAGATCTACTTTTTGATATATGTCTGCAAAAGATTTTGGCTCACCAAGATCTTCACAATGTTAATTAGTGAAGAGTATATAGATTCAGGTTGTCACAAGTATACATTGAAAAAACATTTCAATAGGTAAAGAAAATATTAATATTACTGTATTTTGTGATGTAAATGTCCCATAGGCATATATTTCTGAACAATTATTATAATTTAAAAAATGACGGAGGGAAAAAACGTTAAGTTCAATCATTCAATAACATAAAATAATGTAAAATATACAGTAATTACTTTCTAACAGTTCTATACTGTAATTGAATTTAATTTAGGTTTCACCCTTTCCAATTGTTCCTCTTTTACAATTAGATAAGATAGTTTTCAATTTCAGCCTGGTCCATCTACATTGGCGCCTATGACAGTTTGTAAGTATTTGTAAGTATGGAGAGGGACTTTGTTAGTAATTCATTTTGTCTCTGATGTTTTTTTTAAAATGGGAAAAAGACGTGAAAATAACTTGAAGAAACAGAGTTTTTTGCGAAAAGTTCTCGAATTGAAAGGTCAACTATTTCATTATATTCGTAACTTTCTTGCATATGGTTGTAGGATATTCGTTGTCTAAAATTTCTTGGACGTCGGGCAAACACTCCCTCTTCATCACTATTTGAGTCAGAATTATCCATTTCAAATGCTTCCATGGTTTCATCTTCAAAATCTAACCCTACATTGGCATTTACTTTTTACAAATTATTAAACTATTACTTAAAATACAGTCATGGAACTAACGTTAATATTATTAATAAATTTAATTATCTTTGCTGCTTTATGAAATACTTTAGTAATATTATTATTTATTTTAATAATAATATGAGCGTTTACAATAATAAATAATATTATTAACTATTACTTTTATGAAACAGAACAGTAATAATATTACTTAATGTTATTACCTTTTTAGTAATGGTATTAAATTATTACTTTTATGAAATAGGTCCCAGGGGAAAGTTTCAGTAATTACACGGATATCTCACTGACAATAATTATCTTAAAATACTAAAAAGAGAGATTTGTCTGTGTTTGTCGTATGCGCATCATGCCAATAATTTATTTTGTGTGCACAAGGTTGGAACTTTGTTTTTTCTGGGCGTGAATTTGTCCAAAAGGAACAACATATGTTTATACGCGAACCAAGTTGACTCGTACATTTCATCACTCCCCATTCCAGATCTTTTTGTGGACTTCTGTCCTTCCCTCCGGAATGATGTCAGTAGGGATTCAATTTTCAATTTTCTTTTTGACTTCTGCTCCCTACAATAAACAAAAAACATGTATCCACTGAAAATAAATAAACAAAAATAATTTTCAAATTTTGCACGTGTTTGACTCGCCTATCTTGCAGCTGAACATCTTTCCAATAGGTTCCCAAACATCATGTTTTCTTACTTTATTGTGGTAAGTAGGATGCTTGGGATTCCATGAAGTTTCCTGCTCCTGTATGCATTAATAAGATTTATAACAGTGTCTTCCGTCCACTCCAGTTTCGACATCCTGTTAGTGAAATTGAACTAAGCGCTGCATTCTGCTACGAACTACAAGCTAGTGGCAAATCCCGTCCACAAAGAATACCAAACTTCCTTTGATGTACCGACAAGCGACGGATCACTTCCGAAGGCAAACCAAACGATCGGTTTGCCTTTGCTGCGATATACACACGTACCGATTTCAATCAACGAATGCAATCGTTTGTCGTTCGTTCGTTGTTCGTTCGCTAAGTGTGTACGCACCTTATTAGGAACGAAATTTTTAGGTACTAATAATCGCGTTTTTGTAGATATCGCAACTCAACTGTGTGGTGCCATCTGGTGATTCAGCCTGCACGTCTTAAGGTTCCGATGGAGTATAATCACCGCGTCAGCCGGAGTAACGACCGGCGAGGCTTTGATATTTATAAGTCATTGTTTGTCGCTTGTGATTGTGGTTCTTTTAGTCCCACCGCTCCAATCATATTCTACAAAAAACTGTTGCCGCCAATGGCAATCCAGGATTGAATTTTGACGTGTACATATCAAGTCCACGTGGAGTAAGAACCAAGGTTGCCATTTTTAATAACAAATGTTCGTTCAGTTTAGTAAAGCATTTCAAGTGGTAGTTACCCATATAAGTTGGTGTTAATATTTAAGATGTGGAGGCCGTGGGAAGGCGATGATGAAGTTGAAAGTACTGTAAATGCGTGTGTTCCTTCAACTAGTAGAAGTAAGACAATTATTACAGATAGCAAATGTATGGGGACGTTGAATAAACAGTCTCAGAAAATAATTTGTATAAAATACCACCGCAGTGATTCCACCCCTCTCTCCGGACGCGTAGACCTACTACGCCTCCAAAAACTGACGTCATCTGTGTGCCAGTTACAATATTAAATCACAATGCAACATTCTGGATAAAATATAAATACTATTGAAATTATAAGGGATGTTGAAATGAAGAGTTACGGTGGAATTATGGAGGGAAGCGGAATATAACTTCGTCATCACCGGGATCCGAATCCGGTTCCACACTTATCGTAAGTCAATGCTCTCCCATCTGAGCTGCTAAGGAGGGATGGGATACCTTACCTTATTTACAAAAATGGCTTTAAAAACCAACCAATAATTCTGTGACCTAGAGTGAATGTTATTAATCAGACATGTTTGTACTGCACATCATCTCTGAATATAAAATAATAATGTTATTCATCTGTGGTTAAGTACACGTTTAAACACAAATCATAAAGAATGACACATGGCACTTGGGCTCATATTTATTTATTATTACTGGCTGTCTCTTTTTTGTTGTCATACGGAGTACACATCAATTTTATAAGATTAAAGTAATGAACATTTCATACCACACAATTACTTTTTTTTTTTTTGCAGATATAATATTATTTATAGCACATTAATGACAACAGTTGAATCCACAGAAACAACACGTGCTATACAGTCTGTTGATATTTAATAACTTTGGTGCAGACTTAATGCTCTGGAATAAGTGAAGTACATCGAGAGAAATAATAAATCATTTATACAGGAATATATTCCTATAGTCATCTCGTAAGTTAAAATCGGACACAAGATTTCTCCACTCTTTCCAATAAATAAAGATACGAGTCTATGGCCCGTACAAGTCAAGACAGTCATATTTTACCAGTACTACTCTTATATAGGCTAAATATTATCCCGAGCCGTGGTATCGCTGTCTAAGGCATCTTGGGCATCTTGCCTGGGATTCAAGTTACGGAATGCTCTCTGGTTCGAGTCCTCATGGGGAAAAAAAATTTCTCATGAAATTTCGGCCAGAGTATCGGACCGGTGCCCATCCAGCATCATAATGCTTTTGGGGAGCTACGACAGGTAGCGAAGTCCGGTTACAAAAGTCAGCTATATCGGCTGGGGGATCAACGTGTTAACCACACGATACCTCCTTTCTGGTTGGATGATCGTCCAACTCTGCTTCAGCATGTGACCGTGAGATCAGCAGCCTGCTGGTAGGTCTAGCTTCTTGAAGGGCTATAGATCCACGGGTTGTTGTTGTTGTTGTTATTATTATTATTATTATTATTATTATTATTATTATTATTATTATTATTTAGCGTCGATAGAATTGGTTATAGCAAGATGATATTTGGCGAGATGAGGCCGAGGATTTGCCATAGAGTACCTGACATTCGCTTTACGACTGCGGAAAACCTCGGAAAGAAGCCAACCAGGTTATCAGACCAAACAGGAATCGAATTCACGCCCGAGCGCAACTTCGGATCCGCAGGTAAACGAGTTACCGCTTGAGCTACGGCGGTGTTAACTCAAATACACAATTTGAAGGTACAATCATAAGGAAAAGAGAGAATTATAGGTGTTCACTTGTTATAAACAACAGTAATGTCTCTCATAAATAAATCAAAAGAATACTTTCGCAGCAATACATTCAACGCTATGACATAAATTGACCTAAATACGAGTATAGAGAACATATTTATGATTTATATATGCTGAATCATATTTCAATGCATTGTTAAAACATAACTTATGAGCCAGAAATTTGAAAAGTGAACTAAAGAGAGCACAAACAAATCAAAATTAGTGGAGACGAATGATTAGGCAGGACAGAACTAGAACGAGTATTAAATAGGCCCTACCTATCGCTTACAGCAGTAGTGTCAGAGTTGTAAGCTCCGAAACCGGTTGTGGTGGTAGAGACGTCCAGTCGGAGCGTGAACTTGCTTATGTCTGTGGAAGCACCGGAGCTCTCAACGAGTTATAGTGGAGCGCTCCGCTCCGTTTAGGCTGTGTCTGACAACGCTGGCTTACAGTAAGCTATAGTTAGACAACTTCAAGTGAAACCCCGTAAAACACGCCAACTTCTGAAATTCTTTCTTGTCTCTCCCTCGCTCCTCGTCATTCAGTCACCAATCACCACGTAGATATCTGAGAGGGTGTGTGTGGACATCGCGACCAATAGAAGAACCACTCTCCAGTATTACCACAATAACGGATTCTTCATTTTTGCCTCGACTGTCGGCTAGGAAGGTTCCATTATGCTAGCATTGCAGGCAACTAGTCAACCTTTTAATGCTTTTGTTAGCAGGTTCGACAAACTGTGAGTGGACCTGCAAGTATAGTGCATAGTGCTCTCCCCCCCCCCCCCGTGCTTTCTCACTTGCTCCTCCTAAAGACAGCCAGCGCTCACGTAGTAACTCGGTCAGGGTTTCAGTTCGATTTGTCAATCTATAAATGTAATGCAAATGGACGAGACTGTCCTGCCTTTACGTAACAAGAGATAAACTGAAGTAGTATGAGAATATAGATAAGTGACTAATCATAAATTTATTACTTAACTGTCGTATGTGTGTCAAATGACAAAGGTATTCGAGGAATACCCAAACGAAGATACCATACGGAGATCGAAATGATATGAAATAGTATGAAGTAGGGTAGGATATTTGAAACGAACATCAGAAATGGAGATTAGGCAAGAAAAAGAGAGAAATAAGGAATTAAAATCATTCTTAAAAATTTGCAGTAATTGCATGTACAGAAATTTCATAGTGGGATAGTACATAAAATACATCTGTCTTCCAATATTACATCTGTCATCGACATCTACTCCCAGTCTCTATAATTGTCTGTTTTATTCTTCTTCAGCAAAATGTTTTTCATATAGGGTAAACTAGATTCTGTTGGACAGTCGGGCATGTTGGACACTTCATACTTTAACGCGTTACCTCGCCACTTGTGGGCACCACATTCTGCTAGAAGTCAATGACGGAAGTAGCCACGAGTGGGGCTACTTCCGTCATTGACTTCTAGCAGAATGTGGTGCCCACAAGTGGCGAGGTAACGCGTTAAAGTATGAAGTGTCCAACATGTCCGACTGTCCAACAGACCCTAGTTTACCCTATTTCTAAACATTATCTTTTAAGCAGCTATTTGTACACATCCTTATATAAATTTACACCTCGCTATTCTTTTAAAAATTCGATATTGTTGCATCTCTTGCAAAAGGTTTACGTCTGGAAAGAGATTTCGCTTAATAAAACGCCGTTCGAAAAGTAACATGGGCAAGTAACAGCCCGCTTACTAGTGATTCAAAGTCTCAGCTTTCCGCAATAAAATCTCGCGATTTATACATTACGGTGTCTGCTGTACATTTCACTGAGACACGTTTTAATTAATAGAACTAGTTTTTGGGAATACCAAATTCAATAAGAACATGATATAATACTTCTCTTAAAAATTTCTGGAGCTATCGACTGCTGGAAATATAGCACGACACGTTTTATAGAATTTCTTCGTAAAATTTGTATCATAAAAGAAGAATCGCTATTCTAATATTTCCTGCATTGTCACGAATTGAAGTAAAGTGCAATGAACGAGAGTCAGCTGTGTAATAATGCTCTAACCTTGAAGTCTCTTCAGCCTCTGTTATATGTCCACAATATGCAACAAAGACATTCCACGCTCGATTTAGGGGAAAAGTACAACTATTTTTCTCAGAAGTCGAGTTCGATCTACAATAGTAAAAGGCCGATGACACTTACCTGAGGGAAACCTGTCACCAGGGGAACGCTCTGTAGATGTTCGAATGTTGGAATGATCGAGTAGGCCATGATATTTATATAATGCTTTTCATTGTCGATGAAGAAATGATTCTGTTATTATTGGAATAACATATATTCACTGTTTGTAGGTACTGATTTTCAATTCTCTACTTTATTCTGCATATGCTGACTTATTTGTTCACTTTAATATGCCTTAATCCATCAAGAAAGTTACATTTTAAAATTTGCTATTGTGGACTTGTTTATTTCTAATGGTTGTTATGGACTTTTGTATAATACATTTCCCTCTATGAATTGTGTAATCTTCTGCTGGTTTGCAATCAAGAGGATCTAGGTGTATTTGTGAATATAATATAACCTTTTTATTTATATTTTTTTTTCTACGTTCGACGCTGACTATCCAAATTTTTCCTACACTTTAGTGGTTATATTATTTATTCACATTATGAACGTTTCTTCATGTACTAGTGCAACTGCCATATGTCCAGCAGTGGCGTAGCATGACATTTTGAGCAGGGGAAGCTAACTCAAGTTGTCTTTCATGCAATATGAGAAAACGTATTACAAAAATACAGTCTTAAAATAAATAGTAGTCAATTTCAAGTCAGCAGTCGAAGATTGGTTAGAACATCTTAAGTAACACCAATAAGGCATGACCTCAAGTGATACGTAGTAAAATATGATTTCACGGTTTACACATATCTCTTAACAAATAGACACGTATACGTATAACATTAGCTCACTCCCTGTCATATTTAGAGAAATCACATTATTAGTATCATTAGCCTACGTAAGTATGCGCCTGTCTTTTGGTTGTGTCCTTCATTGACAGCAAGGGAGTCGGTCATTTGTTTTTTAAATCACACTTTTGTTCGTAAGTCAGTCTTGATAATACAATTGTCCTAAAAAAAATTCAAGTAAATTAGTGTCAGGAACTGTTATTTCGCTCATTATTTATTATATCAGCCACAATGCACACTAACACTTCAACTGAACACAACTGACGAAAAGGAATAACTCGGAAACTACTTATTTTAAACATGGATAATTATATATTTATCGATGTATTAAATGTTAAAGCTAGCTTCTTGCGAGCCTTGCGACTAGGGTAGTTTAGATAGAAAGGGATGGAAAATCTGCGGGGTGGATTACACAGAAGAAACCAGTCTGCTTGGAAGCTGGTGTGTGCAGGCTTCTTGTTTACTGCTGCATCACAAATCATCCTGAGCTGCCGCATCACAATATTTAACGCGTAAATATAAATTCTATTAAAATTAATGAATAATTTTCTCCATAAACTGCAGGTTTATTATGAAATTATTATTAACTGGGGAAGCTGAGCTTTTTAGCTTACATTGACGCTACGCCACTGATGTTCAGTTTGTAAAAAAGTCTGCAAATCTTCTGTTGGTGTCAATATTCACATCGGTAAAGCTCATCCGCAACAACGAAGGGACAAAATCGTGAGTCAATATTACTCTCCTTCTTCTTCTACTTCTTCCAATGATCTAGTTTCGGACCATTATATTTCTAATACTAATATTAATGATGCTCTGCTGGTACTGGCAAGCACTTCACCTGGGCAAGATAATAATAATAATTGTAATGTTTTCGATGCAGTGCCTCACAATAGTCATAATGACAATCCGATGCAGCAATGGGAAGACCGTATTTCAAAAATTCTGTCGGACGGGAATATTGATGATCTGGAACTATTAACGAAAGATTTATTAAAATTGTTTCTTGATGAAACCTCTGAATTGCCTGGCCCTCAACATCCAGCTATACGACATTACAAAAATCGCAAATTAAACGCTCAATATAAGTATAATTTTCAGTCATCTAATAACCCTGTGAGAAAATCTATTCGAAAGAGGGAAGTAAATAGAGTATGAGTTGGCGCAGTATAATTTTTATAATCAAAGAATGAAAATAGCCCGACAAATTTTGCGAAAATCAAGCAAACAACAATGCTGCAAAATTCCTCTTAATGTTATTTCTGATCATTTTGAAGATATATTTTGTTCGGAAAATAATGTTTCACCACTGTCCAATTTCGATCCTAATAGTGATTTACCTGACAACATTACCGTTAATGAAGAAGACATTCATAAGGCTCTTTATGGCATTAAGATTGACACGTCCCCCGGCCCGGACCGCGTTACTGTTCGCATATTAAGGCATCTCAAAACAACGAAATTCCTAACCTTATTTACCAATGCAATGCTACACTTTTCCTTTATGCCTTCTCCTCTGAAACAAGCTCGGACAGTTTATAAGGGCGGTGATGAAAAAAATATAAAAAAAAAACTGGAGACCAATAACCATATTTCCTGTCTTGCGAAGAATTATTGAAAGAGTGTTGGATTCAAAATTAAGAAGTTATATTGCATTAAATCAATATCAGCGAGGATTTATGGCTCTGCCTGGCACGCATATAAATTCTTCAATTTTATTGTTAATGGTTGTCTTCAATCAGCAAAAAAATAAAAAAAAAATTGCTGTATCGTATTTGTTGATGTATCTAAGGCCTTCGACTCCATCAGACATGAACATATAAAAAGAGCCCTTAAGCATGCATGCATTCCACGGAATCTCTACAATTTAATTTCTTCTTCGTTATCAGCCAATACTATTCAAATTGAATCAAATTTTCAAAAAACAAAACCTATAGCGTTAAATTATGGCGTAGCACAGGGTTCTCCGTTATCACCCATATTATTTAATTTAGCAATCAATCATGTGATGCAAAATCTGACAGATTATGATATTTCTACTAAATATGGCTATTCTTTATCAGATCAACTACCTCATTTGCTGCGCTAGCCTTCGCTGGTGACCTTGCTTTAGTTGGTAGCACTAAAGCAAATGCTACATCGCTTGTTGATTTAGCTGAAAGTAGCTTGACTGAAATTGGTCTTCACATAAATCCAGCTAAAAGCAAGGCAATAGTTTTACAAAAGGGCAAGCTCTGTGCAGATGACATTATCTCTCTACAAGGGTCTGTTATTTCTTCGTTGCATGATAAAAATGAGCGTATCCGATATCTCGGAATAGATTTCACAGACAAAATCTCCTTTAATAAAAACAAGACTATCAAAAACTTATCTTCAGACTTGGATGGACTCGTCCGAACAAAATTATTAAAATCGGACCAAAAATTAAAAATCATAAACGAATATATATGACCTGGTTTGATTTACCCTCTACAATGTGCTCCATTACCTCAGTTATCAGATACATTCTTACGAGATCTTGACAAAATTATTAGAAGTCCTGTGAAGGAAATTATGATGCTGCCCGATGATACACCAAATTCAATGTTATACGCAAGTAAAAAAGTCCGAGGTTTGAGAATTCTTTGTGTAGAGTGGGAGGCCAGCATTCAACATTACAACATCTGTAATCATCTTCACCGTATTAATGATATGCATCTTAACTTTGTAAGGAACCTGCACCTTGAACAGCAACTGAGTCTACGTAGACTAAACATCAATAAGTCTTCTATTGCTCCCAACACTAAAGGTCGACAATTGAGGGAGATCTTGCGGAACAGAAGTTTTGAATCATGGTGTAAATTACCTCATATGGGCAAAGGTGTTATCCTGTATTCTGAGTGCCCCAAGACAAATTCCTGGATGCCATCAAAAGCAAATTTATCAATTTCAGAATGCATTAATGCAATTAAAATGTCCAGCAATCCATCTGCGGTTAGATCTGTGCCCGGAAGAAGTTTCAACACAACCCGTTGTCGCCATCCCGGCTGCAACGAGAAGGAAACTCTTGGTCACGTGTTGGGATTCTGTCGAAAAACGGAGCTGCTGCGCAACAATCGACACCATAAGGCCAGGACCGGTATTGCTGATGTCCTCAAGCGTCGTGGATGGGAAGTATACGAGGAGATCCACTGCGTTTCATCCTTAGATTCGAACAGAAGAGCAGATATTGTAGCCATCCACAGGACTCAATCTAAGGGATTAGTCCTTGATCCTACAATCCTATTCGAGAGGAATGCCCTGCAGGCACAACACGTTGATGAGGAGAATAAATCCATTTATGAGTCCTGCATCCCTTATCTAAGTGAGAAATATAACATTCCCACTAGTCAGTGGAGTGTTTCTGGTCTTTTGTTTGGTGCACGTGGCACACTCCCAAAATTCACATGTGATATTTTAAAAGCACTCGGACTCCGATTTTTTGAAATTCAAAAAATGTTATTGGATATTCTTAAGGATTCAATCCAAATATTATATTACCATTTATATTTTGGTCATTGATGATTGTGTTTTGTTTGCATTTCTCTGAATTTTTTACTAAACAATTCCTGTCTTTCTAAATTATTCTGTAGTGCTTTTATTCTGGATCTTTATGGTCACCCTCATTGAGGGCAGATTATTTTCTTTAAATATTTATATATTTATTTATTTTTAATTAAGTGGATTACACTTCTTTCTAAGTTAAATTGTAATATAACAAAAATTCATTACACCAAGTAGCATAGCAATATAATTTTAAAATTACACGGATAAAGACAGGTATAAGTGGTTTAAAAGAGAAGATCTGAAAAAAATAAAAAATAAAAAAAAGTTATTGGAGGCAAGTCTTAAGGCAGGCTATTTTTTACTATTTCCATTGTAATTTATTATAACACTATGGTAATGATATAAGAATAACATGACTTATACGTATATTATTAAAGCACTATAATTTAAGTAAACAGGAAAACAACCATAATCAATTATTTTATAGATCTATACCAATAATTGAATCGTTTACATGTAACTGATTTTTTGATAATGAGATATAAAGATAAAAGCAGAATTCAGTCCTCAGGCATTAAAATTTTATTTGCAATAAACGTGTCACCAAAATGAGATTATATTAAAGTTAATAAATCAAAGAGCATCTAAAAATTGAGCACATTAAGAAACAAATATTAAAACATACCCAGGTAAATAAAAATGGAATGGGTATTTAAAATGTAAAACATAATAATCTGTCAAAACTGATAAAACTTATCAATTAGTGTGAAGTAAGAACTTAGGCCTATAACGACAGAGAAAACAAAGGAACACTGAGCCAGAACAGATCGAAATTCATGAGCCACGAAAATGGAAATTTATTTATTGTCTACTTCCAAGACGTACCTTATTATTACGTTTTTAATTTTTAAATTTTGAAACTAACAGCCAATCCCCTCAAGCAACTCTTCACGTTTGAAGTTTTTCAGCCACATTTCGGAACTACTGAAAGTTGTTTCCGATCTCTGGAAACGAATTTTGAATTACGTCATGTGCGTTAGGAGTCACACGACAGCTGAACTGTGGTGACAGGTGACAGATCAGTAGTAGCAATTTCATAGAGTACACAGTGTCTCACAGCAGGAATGCCCGAGAAATTCGATCCCTTTTTGCGAGGGGTACATTACGACCCTTTCCGATACCAACTGTAGTTACGTGAAAATCATAGGAGCCTGCAAAATACGTGGTTTCGTTATTTCTAAGAAAGGCATCTTCTATGTACTTAATAAGACTGGCAAAGCTCGAATGGGATTAATTTCAGAGGGGAAAAAGCAAGCAAATCCATCCCCGCCACAAGCCGCACCACCTGAAATAATGATACAAATTAATCCCATCCGAGCTTTACCAGGTTTATTAAGTACACAGAAGATGTCTTTCTTGGAAATAACGAAATCACATTTTTTTTTATTTTCACTTAACTGTACTTGACATTAGAAAGGGTCGTAATGTATGCCTCCCAAAAAGGCTCGATTTTCTTGGGCATTGCTACTGTGAGACATCGTGCACTCTGACTATGAAATCGCTCACTACTGGTTTGTCACCTGTCACCACAGTTCAACTCTCGTGTGAATCCTGACGCACATGACGTCATTCAAAATTCGTTTCCAGAGATCGAAACAACCCTCTGTATTTGTTGTGTTATTATGTTGATAATATACGAGTATTAATTCGTAATGTTTTAGTTCGTCATTACAACAATGCGTCATTAGGAGATTGTTTTAATCCCTCGAGCATTTTCTACCTTGATTAATTATTTATTTATTAACTGCTTTGAATCCACCGCTATTTTATTTCTTGAATACTGCAATTTGTTATGCTGAATGTTTGTAGTTGTCATAGTCTCTTTCTGGAATATTGTTCGTAACTTGAACATCCTTCTACTGCTTCTCATGACGCACCAAGGGATATGGATATACCTACGTTGCGCTTGTATTGATGATTATGATTAATGAACTAATTGGTGAAATTTCAGTAAGAAAAATGGAAGTATTCGCGAAATTCTGCATCAAACAAATTCCACTTTGACTCTACGGGATTTGAACGCAGGTCTTCTACATGGAAAGCGAATGTGTCGAATAACAGTGCGTCTTTCTTGAATAATTTTGTGAACGTCATAAGTACAAATTTACAATAAGAAGTTATCATTTTAAAACAGTATTTAAGGAAATGTATTGCATACGCAACACTTCTGACTGCGGTGTAAGATGTGATGCCGAATGATAAGGCGTTCTTGCTTAAATATGAATTACAATACACAAGATAGAGCATTTATCCCATATACGCAATATAGAATGCATTAAATTTTACATCTAGTTTATGTAAACAATGTAACAGTATTTAACAGCATATTATACATAAAATAATAATGAACTCCCATTCTCATCCAATAAAAGTAATATATTTTATTCCCCTTTATTACTGAAACAAATACGACAGGTACAAAACTAGATCAATTATTTAGATCTCTAAAAGTGTGGTAGGTATGTATAAAAGATGTAAATACTAATATAACCATTCAATGTTCGTGAAAATACATTGGCCTATTAGTTTTATCATAGTTAGCTCTAGTAACACCGGGTAACTCAGTTGGTAGAGCAGCTGGCTACAGACTGGAAGGTCCGGGGTTCGATCCCAGGTGATGACAGGATATTTTCTCGTTGCCAAACTTTCAGAACGACCCCGAGGTTCATTCAGCCTCCTATAAAATTGAGTACCGAGTCCTTCCCGGGGGTAAAAGGCGGTCAGAGCGTGGTGCCGACCACACCACCTCATTCTAGTGCCGAGGTCATGGAAAGCATGGGGCTCTGCCTCCATGCCCACCAAGTGCCTTCATGGCATGTTACGGGGATACCTTTTACCTTTTTAGGTCTAGTAACATCAATAAAAATTATTAAATTTATAATAGTTTCAAACAAATACAAATAAATGCAAAGCAAGAGCGCATATCAGTTGTCAGGAAACGTCGATATATTTTAAAGAAGCGGATACTAGAATTTCATAGAGCAGTGCATTTGTGTTTTTGGTCACTTAGGTACTGTACAACTTTATTAATTCATTTAAATTATTGTTGTTAAAAACAAGCAGGCTCAACTCCAGCTATTCAATAAAATGAACGGTAATTAGAGCTTACATTAAAAAAATATGTGTATTCCATTTGACATATTAACAATGATGTGTTAATGTTACAAATGTAGGCAATTTATCATATAACATTTAGGCCTATATTTCTTTATTTTATTGTTGCATAAAACATTTTCAGACCTTATGGTGTTGCGGACATATGGCTCTCAGATGGGAAGTCAATTTGGATAAACACGCTCTTAAAAATTGCTCCTTTGGGATTATTTGTATTCCCAATTGCGTAAATAATAGAAATTATATTAAAATAGCTTTCCACTAGCTTTAAATACGAACAAATTTATACAGTAGGTCTACCGGAAAGTACTATAATTTTATATAAGTTGAGATTAATGTCAAAGAAGTTAAGGAAAATTCGTTTTTAATAAAACCTTTATGTACTGTAGGTACCATTCGGGAAAAATGTTCGTTACCATTTCTGTAATACTCTACGTCTAGCGCTCCTTAGCGGGAGCGCGTCGATGCAATGCACAATATATCACTGCTCCGTAGTGACAGCGAGCCGCTGTATATCGCAACATATCAGTATCGGAAAAATAAATGAAGTTTGAATATCATCGTATATGTATTACATTCAAGATATTACTACTGGCTTGATCAACGATAGCTGCACTTATTTTTTTGTATTGGCTACGACATTCATTAATAGTTCAAGATCGTTGTTTTATGATTATCCTGAAATGATTATTGTCAAGGAATGCCCTACGATTATTTGCATATAACTGCCGTCTACTTCAATGTTCCACGAAAAATTTATAAGAGGATAGCAGGTAGCATTATTACATATATTAACATATGGAGTCCACACCTGTGGAGTAACGGTTAGCGCGTCTGACCGCGAAACCAGGTGGCCCGGGTTCGATTCCCGGTCGGGGAAAGTTACCTGGTTGAGGTTTTTTCCGGGGTTTTCCCTCAACCCAATATGAGCAAATACTGGGTAACTTTCGGTGCTGTATCCTAGACTCATTTCATCGCCATTATCACCTTCATCTCATTCAGACGCTAAATAACCTAACAGAAAATCGCAAGTATATTATTCGCAATAATAAGACATATCCACGAATTTAATATTGCAATGCCACAAACTTGCCAATGAAAGCGGTTATTTTGCCGGTTGTGCTCTCAATTTAACAATTCGAAGCATGACATTATACTCGGTGCTACTGTACAATCATACTGTGACTTAGGCCCGGGTCTAGCTCAGACTGGTGTGTTTAACGCCCCATATTTCGTATAGAGCTTCTATTCTATGAACTTTTCTCGACACTAACGTGATTTGTGCTGCAATTTATAGTTTCTTACCGTAACTATTTATAAAAGAAATACTCTATTTATAGGTTATTAATTTTGACGTAGAACTATAGACCTACGTCTTTGTAATCGGAATGGTAGATCTCCAACCGTTCGGTAACGATGTCCAAAAAATGTTACATAATAATAATAATAATAATAATAATAATAATAATAATAATAATAATAATAATAATAATAATAATAATAATAATAATTATAATACTTTATTGCCAGAACAGAAATACATATTGCTTTGTTATATAAAAAAAAAGCATTCTAGCACCCCCAGAAAGAGTAAATAAGAATGGCTTGCTAATCGTACACTATGGAAACAGTAAAAGACAGAGTTAGCACTTTCACGTAATAATGAAATACTAAGGTAATGATAATTATATTTCAATAGTCATTATCGTGAACCATAATTCCGCTGCTGTGATAAGCCTGAGTGTTAGAAATATTGAATGTTAGTAAAGAAAGAAATGATAAAATAGATATATGGTTGGGTTAGGTCATTTGAACATTTAAGCCCCAATGACTCAATTATGTCTATTATTTGAAAGAACGGATATCAGCCAAGGGTAAACGTGATCAAGGATGAGAATGGTGACTTGCTTGCAGACTCTCCATCAGTCCTAAACAGATGGAAAAACTATTTTGTGCGAGATCGTGCGTATTTGCTTGTTTTCCGCACAGAACCAATGCGCGGTAAGTGGGAAATACCACATTCAGTATTCCCAACGTAACACACATAACAATTTCCCTCTTCTTACCGCTTAAGCGCGACATTCATTATACTGCTTTAGGCTTTTAACATATTATTTTTAGAGACGTTTAACATAGTAATAATTATAAATTGGAAACTTACCACTGCAATTTCACCTAAATTGCAATGTTAATTATTGTTTTTAATATTTGCAAAAATTAAGTAAAGTCTACTACTCCACGAAACTTATTGCATTCCTGATACAAGTAACATTAAGGAAGCCGTGAAAAAATCAACGAGATTCCAGATGCCGATGTTATTACTGCAATATGTTATATAAATAATATTGTTAAAATATTAAAATGAAAAATAAATCATTACATAACCTTACCGTTTGTTTTAAGTTCGCATTTATAGACTGGGGAAAAAAAAGACAGACGTATATCACGGCCTGCTGGAGTATAGTAAACACAGAAAACATTTTATAGCAACAATGTTGAAGAAAGATATTTTGGTTTTCCGAAGTTGCCGTCATTAAACAGAAACCAACATGGAGATTTCATTGCAAATAATTATAAATTCGTCTTTCAGGTATGTAATAAACGATCTTCGCACAAAATAATGTACGATACACGAGCGGTATGTTTGTTTTCATGTTCTCGGAAATTAAAAAAGCTCAACTACGTTTCGCCTTTTCTATCTTTTCCTCGACCATGAAAACGTCAACATAACGCTCGTGTAACGTATATTACTATTGCGCAACTACTAAATGTACATAGGCCAGATAGAAATGATCGGGACGAAATTGAAATACAAACTGCTGTGCCATTTATACCCGAACCCACGCTTTCAGAAGTCGAAATTGCAATAGAAAATCTGAAAAAGTACAAGTCTCCAGGTATCGATCAAATTCCAGCAGAATTAATACAAGAGGGTGAAAGTGCATTATATAGCGAAATTTATAAACTTATACTTGCTATTTGGGAAAGGGAAATTGTATCAGAACAATGGAAGGAGTCCATAATTGTACCTATTTTTAAAAAGGGGGACAAAACCAACTGTGGTAACTTTCGAGGAATATCACTTTTGTTGACGTCGTACAAAATTTTGTCCAATATTCTTTTGAGAAGATTAGCTCTGTATGTAGATGAAATTATTGGGGATCATCAGTGCGGTTTTAGGCGTAATAGATCGACTATTGATCAGATAATGGAGAAAAAATGGGAGTATAAGGGTACAGTACATCAGTTATTCATAGATTTCAAAAAGGCATATGACTCGGTTAAGAGGGAAGTATTATATGATATTCTTATTGAATTTGGTTTTCCCAAGAAACTAGTCCGATTAATTAAAATGGGTCTCAGTGAAACATGCAGCAGAGTCCGTATAGGTCAGTTTCTATCTGATGCTTTTCCAATTCACTGTGGGCTAAAGCAGGGAGATGCACTATCACCTTTACTTTTTAACTTCGCTTTAGAATATGTCATTAAGAAAGTTCAGGATAACAGGCAGGGTTTGGAATTGAACGGGTTACATCAGCTTCTTGTCTATGCGGATGACGTGAATATGTTAGGAGAAAATCTACAAACGATTAGGGAAAACATGGGAATTTTACTGGAAGCAAGTAAAGCGATCGGTTTGGAAGTAAATCCCGAAAAGACAAAGTATATGATTATGTCTCGTGACCAGAATATTGTACGAAATGGAAATATAAAAATTGGAGATTTATCCTTCGAAGGGGTGGAAAAATTGAAATATCTTGGAGCAACAGTAACAAATATAAATGACACTCGGGAGGAAATTAAACGCAGAATAAATATGGAAAATGCGTGTTATTATTCGGTTGAGAAGCTTTTATCATCTAGACTGCTGTCAAAAAATCTGAAAGTTAGAATTGATAAAACAGTTATATTACCGGTTGTTCTGTATGGTTGTGAAATTTGGACTCTCACTCTGAGAGAGGAACATAGGTTAAGAGTGTTTGAGAATAAGGTGCTTAGGAAAATATTTGGGGCTAAGAGGGATGAAGTTACAGGAGAATGGAGAAAGTTACACAACGCAGAACTGCACGCATTGTATTCTTCACCTGACATAATTAGGAACATTAAATCCAGACGTTTGAGATGGGCAGGGCATGTAGCACATATGGGCTAATCCAGAAATGCATATAGAGTGTTAGTTGGGAGACCGGAGGGAAAAAGACCTTTGGGGAGGCCGAGACGTAGATGGGAGGATAATATTAAAATAGATTTGAGGGAGGTAGGATATGATGATAGAGACTGGATTAATCTTGCACAGGATAGGGACCGATGGCGGGCTTATGTGAGGGCGGCAATGAACCTTCGGGTTCCTTAAAAGCCATTTGTAAATAAGTAAGTAAGTAAGTATTTGATATCGAGTATGAAATGATGTTAGCACAATTCCTTTCATTTTACAAACATGATTAAATAAAACCTGTTGCCCCGAATTACACGGCCTGCTGTTCTTGTGACGTGATTGTTCTCTTATGTAGAGAAAACGAGATCAATGTGGTTTTATACACAGGAAGTGTGTAGGTGTCAGGCGCTTGTTAATATGGCTAGTTTTATTCCAAATCGACCCAAAGGAAAAGCGTTTAGAGTGCGTTTGCAAGGAAAAGATAGGAAGACTTACAAGGAAACCTACTATATGCATGTATTACTCTTGAAAATTTATCTTGTTTTTTATAATTTAAATTTACCTTAACAAATATAGTTATAAATCGGCTTGAACTATCTTCATTTGATCAGCCTAGTATATTTTTTAACTTAGTAGAAGTCATAAAAACCTATGCAATTATATTAAAAATATACTTTTTATCTCCTTAACTCGGGCGTCAGAGACCACTACAGCAGGGGTCGTCAGCACAGAGCACCCTGGGGCTAGCGTCTTGTACCCGCGGAAAACGCAGTGCACCATCGTGCAAGTAGCTGCTAGCGGCTATGCTCTGTATCTCTTCCTGCTGCACCACAGTGCACACGGGATGGCACCGCTTACCCTCTGCACATTTCAGCTAGTGCTGACGACTACTGCACTATAGTCTCAAAGCGTTTGTAGAGAAGTCTATTCACAAAACTGGAAACTTTGAGAAATATTAATTTTCTTGCAAAAAAAATGTATGAGAAATATTTTTCCTAAAGAAATATGCACTTATATGTAGGCTACAATGAAATGTATATAAGCTTATGTAATCGAATGAAAATAACTATCAAAGAATGTTACTCTTGCTCATAACCCAGAATGTTATGAGCAACATACTCGTACATTCCACATTCTTGAGTACTTTGCCATTTCCAAAGACCATAATCGCCTTATCATGTTACCTTGTCCTGGAAAGTGACTGATAGAATACAGCAAAATAAACTAGGAATGTAGTTCTTACGTATGCATAGTTATTGAGAAATAAAGGCGATTTAAATAGCGGGAACTTTACTGAATTGAGCTTTACCTTAAATACTGTATAAACATAATTTCGTTTACATAGGAATGGGATTTATTTATGTGAAAAGTTAAGAAAATGGAATTCAAATATAACTTCCATTTCGTTCTTGTCACTAATAGCAGCGTCTTCAGGCTCTGTAGACAGAGTAGGAGTAATGAGAAGAATATGCCGCCATCTGTTGTGGAATTTCTGTGTACCGAAATTGATAGTTTTAGTTCTTCGATACCAGAAGAATGACGGAGAGCTTTTTCTTATACGTAATCCCGAAATCAACAAAGATTATGTCTGGTGATTATAAGAGATTAGATTTTAGGATAATTCCGGCCGTGATTTGTAAAGGTGTTTTTCAATAGCTTTTATTAATTAGTAAATGTGAGGTGAAGCACAGTCTTGCATAAGACTGAAGTTCTTAATGTCATAATTCTGTAATTATTTCGGCATCACATCATATTACAAAATAGCACTGTCCATTAATCGTCACTGTACCGCAAAGTCCATAATTAATTTCTTCAACGAAATAGCGTACAGCAATAAAATGTTACAAGAAACTTCGTCAAAATAGTGGTTTTCATTGTAGCATTTGTTGGTCAACAGCATTAGGGTCATGTGTCAATCAAATCCTGCAATTACGAGGGTTGGCACTTTCGTTCAATTGAAAATGAACGCCGTAAGTCTACAATATTGTATACAGCCAAAGAGGGTTAAATTAAATTCCTGCTAATGTCTGTAAAGCGAGTTTGACACTAATCGCTTTGTCGCTTTTCACAAGATCAGAAGGAATTTTCGTTTGCTAAGAACACCGTTACAGCTGCCTCTTAAAAATTCACCATACCGTTGTGAATTTCTTCTGTAGATACCTCTGAACCAATTTTCGCACTGCATGTTCTATATTTACGATTTTCATTAATTTTATGTACTTCTTTTAAAACTATTGCAACATCTACATCGGGTTTTATGGATATGTCCCTACCAGAACTTTTATACTTTCCATCAAACTGTGGTCTCTAAATTTTCCAAGTTTCCGGATTGAAAGTACCTGAAATCATTCAGACTTCTAAATGTTCTCAGTAAAACAGAAAAATGTTTATTGAATTCATAACAACACTGAATAAGACAGATTCGCGTTTGCAGACATAGAATCAATCTTTTGATAAATAAGTTTGTAAGAAAAATTTCCATAATCAAATTCATATAAGAATAGATCTGTTGTGTTACAATAATTCGAAATAAACGTTGTAAAAACAACGGAAATGAAAGCAACTAAAATGAAGCCGTGGCTAACGAGAAAGACAGGCCTCGGCACGAATCGGAGTCACGTGGTTATCATGGTCTAGTCACGGCTATCTTGACAATCGCCTAATATAAATACATGTTTAAAGTTCTAAAAAACAAAGGAATTGCTACATTAAACATATTTTAAACGTGCATTTATATATAAAAACTTGTTCAATATTGACTGTGTTATGACTAAGAATGTGACGTCGCGCCGTAGCCTGTCTTTCTCGTTAGCCACGAAATAAAGCATAGTGACGTCGAATTTCACTAATTTTTAAATGTAGTTGTATTTTTATTTCTATAAAAATAAACATTATTTCAACAAAGTTTTGAGATATTTAAAAATGTGCTGTTTTTCGAATAACATTGTACAAAAATTTGACAAGGTAGGCCTACTTATGGAAATTCTAATTATTGCGTGAAAGGTCTATACTCGATTTGAAGTAATAAAATATAATATGTACTTTCTTTAACACTGTAGTATATTTTATTTTACTTCCATGACAATTTCGTGACAAAGACAATGACAGTAAAAAAATGGGAAAAGGAAGGACAAATAATTAAAAAGGTACGTGATCGCACGTACTTTCAAGGGAATTTTGAACTGAAAGGATGGTCTATGTGAGCTCCAAATCTATTGTCAACTTGTCTCACTCTGAATATTATGTAAAAAACCTCGAAGCACATTAAATAGAGATTGGAGCGAGACGGACCGCTTGGAGGCACGAAGTTCCTCTTATACTTATGTTTCCATGGTACCACGAGTGACGTCAGAGTAAACCATCTCAAAACGTTATTCTTCTCATTTGTACCTCGAACATGACTAATACTTTCTCTATATCTATACATTAGAATTGCAATTTTACAGAAAATTATGTCGTAAAATTCTGTTTGAAAATTCGCAGCGACCTCTTAAATAAACCACTTATAGTTATTAATTTACTTCCAGAAAATAATTTATTACACCAGTAGAAGATAGTATAAAATTAGTTTTTCTACGTTACGTAAATTATATGTAATTTACGCGCTACGTAAATTATATATAATTTCCGTAAAATATGTATCATGCGTGAACTTAATAGTGATTCACATTTTGGTGAAAAAAAAAAATGACGCATTACGTGGGGAATGGAAGTTACCTTAGTCAACAGGGCGAACGTTTGTTTGTGACACAGCTATTATTTTGTTATTTTAATTATTTCATAAAACGTTCTCTGTAAGAAAGTTCATTCTTACGAATTCTTGAGCCCTATGGAAGCACTGTCCCTTTTAAAGTACCATCTCCTACAACTCGAATTTCTTCCGATTCTGTCATTTTCTACAACCTATTTGCAACACTGAAAATCTGACGGATGCTGCTTTTACTTTCTACTTGAGTGAGAGAAAGATTAAAGAAAGGGTGGGAATTTACAATTATAACCTCCACCAGGGTTCTTTATTTGTTGGACGAACAGTAACAATACTCTGCCTCTCCATCTAGTAGTTTTATTCCGAAATCTAATATTGTATAACGAGAAAAAATGTTACGTATCCGCAATATTATATCAATTTGTAGCGGGAGACATTTAATTGCTCTCCTATTTACCGGTTAAATCAAATACGCTCCTGAGTTATGAGACATTTGTTGTTTTATTTTTAAAGTTCAGTATAATTCTACACTTTAAAAAAGTCACTGACATGAGGAAAAATGCTGAAAAAATTCTTCAGGTTGCAATTAGGGCACAAATGTAGGTGTATTATACTACAATTCGGGTCTCTGCACATACATTTTGTATCATAATCATGTATGAAGTTTGGTATAGTATACTATACTCTCAGGACTCAGGAGAATATAGTATTATCCTAATCGCCATCCTGGGTACGTACCATCCAGACTAGAGATCTCCAATAGACTGGTATTATAATGTAGGACGAACCTCAGGAAAATCCCAACCAGGAAATCATCTCATCGAACTCTACCCCGAGTGCAGCCTTGGATCAGTAGACAAACGCGTCTACAGCCTGAGCTACGCCGGTGGCTCACTCATATATACATACACGCATAATTATGACATACTCTAGATGCATGAGAGCAAGTCAATATCGCTTTCACGATTATTGTTCTTGTTACTAATTACCAAACAGGAGTAAACATAAACAATATGGCAGTTCTGTCCCGAGAACACTAACGTAAATACACCAAACAATGTAACCTAAAGCTACCGAGTCATCCTATGAGACCAGAACATCTGTACAATTATTGAATATCTGGTTGGTATTCCTCTAAGTAGCTAATGTTTACACAACTTAACAAAACAAATTCAGGATGAATTTGAACATTTATATTTTCCTGAAACAATTAATGAAACAATCCCTGGTAGAGTGTAAGAGAAGGCCCTATGGCCTTAACTCTGCCAGTATAAATAAAGAATTAATAAATAAAGAATTAATAATAATAGAATTAATAATAATGAACTTCTATAACAGAACCATGAAACTTACATCAAACCTTCTTTTATATTTGAATTATTCACCCGAACAAAAAGTAAATTTTACAGGAGAATAAAAAATTGTTTAGTGCTTAACCATTATTCTTTTATTAGCACAAACTGAATTTGTAAGTTAATACCATCAATATGCAATGTAGTGTAAAGATTTGAACTCACTACGTTTCATTTACATCTGATTAATAGAAAAATTAAAACGTTCTAGTAGGAACAACGTTGTATCTGGCTAGTTACAACGTTGTTCTTCTTCTCTGAAAATCTGTTTAAACAAAGTAAAGTAATTTTAAATTTAGCATCAAATAGAAAATTGCAATTACTTCTTGCGTAAAATATTAAGAAATAGTTAAACGAAAAAGATATTACGTAATATCAAAATTTTATAGAAATTTGGAGTCAAAATTTCATCGAAACATTCATTGTACTCAAACCTATATTCTAAAGTCATCACTTTGGATGGTTTTGTTTTTTCCAGAATCAGCTGCAAGTAATTTTCACACTATTTTGACCCAAGTGTGATGGAACTATGACTTCGATTTCAATTTTTTTAGACTACATTTTCAGATTAGGGAGCAATCATTCGCATAAACAATACTTGTCACAATATGAATACGAATCTCACCTGAGAACATGAAATTTCAATCGAAAATTACTTCTAAAGGTGTTTTTTTAAATATAATACGCTTTTAGTGACAAATACAATGGGATGTATTCCCCAAAAAACTTCATACGTCTCTCGCACATTCAGTGGTGGACTTAAGAAACAGTTTACACTCTTATGTCTGGAATAGTGACTATCCTGTGTTAGAAATGATTCAATGTGTTTTTTTCTTCACAAAGGCATAATTGGGAATTTTGTTTGGCCTGTTGGAATGATTTCCTTTTTTGTCTTCAACAGGCAAATTGACTTTCAGTTTTTCAAGCACGATTTGCACTCTATGAGGTATAATACTAAATGTACTGTATTACATAGAGTCTTCTGCCAAAGCTACACCCTACCATTTTCCAGACGTAAGTACAGGGTGGGGCATGGGAACCAAGTGTTTTTTAAATGGCTTGTACTCGGTCATTATGAAAGGGAGAGACGTGCGGCATGTGACACTCCATTCCGTGGCTCATAGCATTTCACCTGCAATCGGGATCATGGAGCAGTGGACGCATGTTTGCGTATGATTGTTTTGTTAGAAATGGCGAGTCGGTGACCGCGATACGGCGTGAGTTTTGCTACAGATTCAATATTAATCGCAATGATTCTGTTCCCGTGCTTGACACAATCTTATGTTGGGTTAAAAAATCTAAAAAAAAAATAATAATAATAAAAAAGGCGCAATACTGAAGAATAAATCGCCCGGCCCCTCAAAAAATTTTCAGTCAGATAAGCGATACTGCGCAGCCCAGGCCGCTCTGCTCGAAGACATTCAACTGCTCTTGTAATCAGCAATCGTACGGTAAGACGGATTTTGCATGGCGATTTACATTTACACCCATACAAGATTGGTGGTTTCAGCAAGATGGGGCCACTGCGCATATCTCCAGAGCGTCAATGACAGTTCTTTGCCTCCTGTTTTCCAATCGTCTCATTTCGAGATTTGGTGATGTTCCATGGCTCCCTCGGTCCCCTGACCTGTCCACGTGATTTTTTCTATGTGGGTACCTAAAGGCACGTGTTTACGAGGATAAGCCCCGAATATTAGATGAATTAAAGGACACAGTACGTCAACACATCACCCAAATCAACAGAGATCCCCTAGAAAGAATAGAGGTGAATTTTCGTCAGCGCCTTAAACAATGCGTCAACACAGACGGACATCACATGCCAGATGTAATTTTCCGCTCATAATTGAAATGGTATGATCTCACAAACGTTGTTCTACGAATAAAATGTGTTGAAAACAAAAACTAACTGTTTTATGATTATTTTAAAAACACTTGGTTCCTATGCCCCACCCTGTATTAATGAACTAAAATCTGGCGACGGGCTACTTCTGGTGTGGTTCGTCCCTTTACTTCCCCCACTTCAATGCACTGGTGAGCCAAAGCTCTTATTTAGTTGTCATAATTAAGCCTGTAGAACTATTCGCAGATACAATTCCGCAGGAAAACTTACAGTGACAATGTTTTTTCCTAGTTACAAATATAAAACCATACGCAATATTTTATCCCCTGATTAAGGTTCTGGCTGATATGCACAGTGCATCTATTATCAGGCAGTACATCTCACTTGACGATATGTGTCAGAGGAAGAACAATTGTTTGTATGAATCTGAGGTCTGACTAGTGTAATATGTAGCTAGTCGGTGATGTATGCAATGGAAGGGGAAAGGAACTGGTCACCCTACACCATTATCTCCTGGCCTAGTTATCTCATAAGTGGTGCTTTCTTGGTATCACTTGTGAGGTTCAAATCTGTCTTCGGACAGTTGAATAAACAACAAACAACAACTTAATATTTTCATCAAAATCCGATGAAATCCGGGATAAGTAAAATCTTCACTTATACAAAATACCTTTTGAAATGTTGTTATATGTGCATATATGACCAAAATTTGTGATTACGATCATGAAATCAAATATAATCTGAACTATTGTAACAACAGCTATACAGCCTAAAAATAGTAATATGCCTAGATGTAACATAGTCGTGCAAACTGGAAGCGCTCTGCTTCTTTAGTTTTACTTTTGAAAATAATTGTCTTACTTGCATCTTTCTCAATGTTATATTTTATACGTATGGATTAGCAGTATGTATAATAGTAGCGGCATTACTAATAAGTAGAGTACTGCTTTTGGTTACTTTGAGTATATGTACATGGATTATAGGCCTACTACGAAAAACTCTAACTTGTCTCCCTCTCCGTTTCGCGTGTCTGCTTATTCCTGTAGGCACTGAACAATGAGAATAGTAGGCCTACTCATGTACACAATAATAACTATCACGTGGATTTAATAACATACCAACAATTTATTTAAAGCCACCTTATGGACAACAGAAGATTATTCTCACAATAAGTAAAACGCAACTAAATTCTAAGTAGGTCTACTTCTTTGTTTTACAATATAAAGTAAAAGTCAATGCTCATTACTTTTCTCCTATTTACAGAGTTGTGAATATTTAAATTAAACTTTTTAAAATAAATACATATTAGCGTATTTTATCAAAGTGAAAATGAGTTTATGAGTAAATAATATAAGATACTGAAAGGATTGAAATTTGAATATTCACAACTGAAAATGATTAAATATTGAAATATGTAAAATATATTTGTAGGTTTTTGTCTCCAAGTATTACCGTCTCTAATACCAGATTGAAGACATTAATTATGAATAGGCCTACTTGTTTTACACGTGAACGTTGTAACTGGACAGAGCCTATGTACGCACATGCCTATAAATAATTACATAAATAAATAAATAAATAAAAATGGTGGAAATTCCAATAATAACATACTGTAAATCACAGTAAGAAACAAAATTAGTTACACTGACTGCTTGCTTCACGAGTCTCTACACATTACGACTGACTAAAGATTTTAAATGCTTCAAATGAAACATTTCTCATTCTTGCTGATAAAATACATTTTCCCCTTTCTTAATGAAGTGCTCGCTACAAAATCCTTGTATTAGAGCACTGATTTCCAAGTGCCTAGCTTTGTTTTGTTATGGCATGTTCACTGAACAGCAGACTTGAAATGTGTACGCCGCGCTATACTCCATACATACTTACACTGATGCGGATTGCTCGGAGCCTCTAGGTAACCAAACGCAGAACTCTAATAATAATAATAATAATAATAATAATAATAATAATAATAATAATAATAATAATAATATATAGTATGCAAATCTGGCTTTCAGGTAGTAGCTCCCTGCAAAGCAGGTTTGAATAATTTCAAGGAAAAATTGTTCTGGGGCCGGGTATCGATCCCGGGACCCTTCGCTTAGCGCACGAACGCTCTACATTCATTACTGCAGGTACGTTAACAGAAAGCCACAATTTAAGTCACACAGCATTTGTGTGTGCACTCATAATTGAGTTCTGGCGTCTTGTCAGCTCATTTGAGTTGTGTGGATATAAAGGAAAAATTGTGACGTTGTCGTGTATAGTTCCTGGGGTAGCTCAGTCGGTAGAGCGTTCGAGCGCTAAGCGAAGGGTCCCGGGATCGATACCCGGCCCCGGAACAATTTTTCCTTGAAATTATTCAATAATATATAATATTTGCCTGCGCACTTAGGTTAAATTTAAATTACATAAAAATATCCTGCGCACTTGATCCTACATACGGTTGTATATACTGGTACTGTAAATGTCTTTGCCGTATTACATAATGGGGTAATACTGTACTCTACCACTGTCCATAAATGATGTAATTCAATAAGAAAATGATTATCCTTGTAAATAGTAAGCGGGTTTACACGCGATATTTGAAGAGCGTCTTGTCGGGGTTTTACGCTTATTATTATTATTATTATTATTATTATTATTATTATTATTATTATTATTATTATTATTATATTCGGGGAGCGCCCTGATACTATTTTATTTACGACTATACTCCTGGACATTGTATTGCCCTATAATCATAATATAGACTAGTTCCAGAAGTATATTAGGTTTACATAAGGGCAGGTTCTAAATATTTTACATTAGTAACTTCAAAGTTGAACAAATTATTTGTATTTAATCATTTGTGTACTAGTTTCACTTACAACGTTGTTCTATTATCGCATTAGGTTGTAGTTTTCCGGGATCAGATTGCTTCCTTTTCGAAATATACGGGTATTCCCTGATTTTAGCACCTTTCTTTTGTTATCTGTACAATTAACAAGATTAACTTTTCGTTTTTTACCTTCATTGAGTATTTTCGGTCACACCTTCAAAAAACAACACCAGAATCAGCCATATTGCTTCCGGTTACAACATTGTTCTACTAAACAGTAATTTAAATACCTGTAATAGTATAAACACTGTCGATTTAGGCAAAATCAAAGTTTCCCAACTCATGCATGAGGACAGACACAACATTGTTCCATCTTTAAATCATTTTCATCAAAAATGTTGGTTACAACGTTGTTCGTGTGAATGATAAGTTACATTTGAATGGTGAATTTGCAAAACGACTTATGTCCCTAGAAATAGTTTAAGAAAATTAAAAAAAAACTGTTTTAGCCTCGCTGAATCGTATATTGTTACAATATAATTTTTTATATATAAGAGATATGTAAGAGAAATAGTTTTATTATAAAGATTTGTAGTTTTGTATTCTTCTTCAGGTCGTAAAAAATTTAATTATCTTCAGGACTTAAGTTGTTCTGGAAATTAACTTCAATCCTGCATCATAATTATTAGATTACTGACAAATAAACATGTTTAACTAAATGTATTTATACCAAAATCATAAAATAACCTTATTGCAATTGTTGAACAAAATTATTTTGAACAATTTGTTAATCACAAGGGCACAGACAACTCTTAGGAGTGTTATAACGAGACCACAGCTTAGTTTCATCTTTCAATTCTTTGTTGTCTCCCATGCTATAATGTTTTCGTAAAATGTATGCACATCTTCTTTATCACGAATGCACTTAATCATTTTACGAATATCTTGAATTTTGGTTTCATTGATCGGGGATAAACCATTGTGTTGGAAAGTGTGGAGAAAGAATGATGCTAAAAATTATCAAGAAGTAGAAAGGGAATTGGTTGTGTCACTGGCTGAATAGAACTGCCTACGGAAGAATGCACTGGAAGGAATGGTAAACGTGAGATAAGTTCGGAAAGAATTACCAATGACAAGAGACAAAAAATAATTTGTCAGCTAAGTGTATGATTAAAATTACATATTATGTAAGTTTCTTTATCACTTAATAACAAAAATACTTAAGTCCAGGACTAAAGTCGTTTTACTCCTTAACCAAATATTCTGCTGCTAATAAAACTATACAAAAGTCGTGGATTAAAGTCATTCTGCTACTAAATGATGCCCCTTGCACACAGTCACATAATCATGCTCTCAACTCAAAACTCCCAAAATATGGATGGACTTAAGTCGTTTTGCAAATTCACCATTCATTTAATATTTCTAACATTTATTTTCTGTTGTACTCGATGATCGGTTAATTAGACCCGACTTCCAAATGTGAATTAGGACGGAAGGATTATAAGATCAAAAGGAAAATCCTTAACTTGGCTTCCTTCGAAAGGTAGTAATCATGAAAGGAGCTTGTCCTTGGGGACTTCACGGCAGATATATGAAGCCCCGTGCGACTGCAGAAGTCTCTTGACTCAATCAGGAAAACAGGACATTCAGTTCTTAGAAACGTTACCTGTGTTCTCAAGACTTTTACAAGGTCAGCGAAAATTGTGAGGAGGAAAGAACTGACTAACAGGTCACGTATCTGGCGATAGAGAGGGAGACGCAATGGATCCATTGAGTTTGAAGTACAGGATTAACCAAACTTTCCTTTAAGTTTCATCTACCTATCTACAAATTGAGATTTTATCCGTATACTGCGAGAGTTTTTATGGGAGTAAAAAATATAGAACAAACTTCTTCCGAGAACTTCAGTTTCCTTTGCCAATGATATTTAATGATTTCCTCATTATTATTGCATCATGACCACATCGACTCTGTATAGTCTCTGTGAAAGCACCGTTAAATACATATTTTATTTCAACAAACTACCTCTTAACAGAGATAGCCCCTTAGGACTAAGTAACTTATTATACTCACAATATTTGGAGTCATTAAATGAATCAACAACATTAACATAGATAAAATAAATAATTAGAAATTATATAATTAATATGGATACAATCAGCAATAATTATTAGAAATGATACAATTAAGGAACGTTATTTGTATTGCGAATTAGGTAATGTTTGTCATTTTTCTGAGAAGAGTAATAACACTGAACAATAAATTTTTACTTTTTGTCTTGCTCCGAAATAAAAATAAGTGAAAATTACTAATATGTGTGCCCTAAATCTGAATTTAAAATCCAAATTACCCCATCACGTACCATTTTCCGGGAAAAATGAATCGTATTTTTTTTAATATTCTTTATTTTTTATTTTTCACTGCTACTGATAAAATTACAAAACACTAGGGTTTCAAAATGTCTCATAATACTTGAAAAATGTGTACTGGATACAAAAATGATGTTATAGTTTAAAACACAACAATAAAAATAATTCATGCGTATAATGAGAAAAATCTCGGAATTTAAACTTACTGGTACCATTTAAAATAATTTTCTGGATGACTTGTGTTTTTAACTAGCACCTTGACTGTCTTTTAAAAGGAACCAACAATAATATGCAAGCATGCTGGATGATGATCTTCTTTTATATCGCCTTTCCATTTCAGATATTTCTTGATGAAATCTTTCCCCATGCTCATCGCTTACTGCTCCAAGGTTAGGAGGAAATAAATCGAAATGAGAATGTAAAAAATGTATTTTGAGAGACATATTACATTCCATTTTATCATACGCACTTAACATGTTTTCCATAACAAGTTCTATATAGTTGCCTGCCCTAGAATTTCCAAGGAAATTTGAGCAAACATCTTTGAAAGCGCGCCATGACATTTTCCTGTAACGGAAAGTTTTTCCTCAAATAAAGAGTCAGCCATAACTTTGAGAATTTGTGGATCGATGAAAATGCCCTCTTTTAATTTGTCTTCCGCAAACAGGTAAACTTTTATTTTAAATATTAAAAACCACACCCTTGTTTGTTCATTGCGTAGATCTCACTTTGAACTGTTATGAAATTTACTGAATAGAAGGGACCAATATCTGTTTATTTATTAGAAGTATAAAAGAACATACCAACAACCATAAGAAACCGGAAATAAGTCATAAACTCATAAAATGCATTTACTTTTTTATTGGTTTATAACCCCCAACCCGCGCCAGATGTTTCCTGGGAGAGCGCTTATCAAAAAGTTAAATCATAGTAGCTATATCTTAAAAACCTTACGTGATACGAAGAAAAGAGATGCATTTTCGGATTCAGTGCACGCCAAGCCATAAGGGACCCATTGTTTTAAATTGGAGCAAAATTCTTGTTGTTCAGTGTAATTAGAAATGATACAATTAATATTATGGACACAATCAACAATCAGAAATGATACAATTAAGGAATATGATATATGTGATGAATTAATTACATTTGCAATGATTTTTTGAGAGCAGTGGTTGCAATTTCGTCTGTTAGTGAATTTGGTTCACCATTTTTTTTCTAAATTTTTCGGAAGAATTAGGAATGACACAACACCCAATAAGAATAAAACATCCAGATGACGATGATTTTTTAATCAACCGTTGAATCGCAGATGTTTTTTTTTTTTCCACATGAACTCCTTTAGATTAATGACGTCATAAATTGAAAAGTCATATTGAGTTCAGATAAGTTTGTGAATGATAATATCAGATAATTAGTTTTTATTTTCAGTCAATCACTTGTCATGTCAAGATGGCAAAAGTAGATTCTGTTACATCAAGTTACAAATATTAATATACATCACGAATATTTTCGACTTACTTTTCAAGTCATCTTCAGGTGATAGTTTACTAACAAACAAGTACATTTGAACGTAGGTGAAAAATATAAAGATAAAACACACTTATAAAACACAAGTAAAAAGTTTAATCATGCTTACTTTTCTTAAAGTGGTTAAATGGCGTTCATGGTATTAAAATAACATTCAGATAGAAAATCTTCCAGTAAATGTAGTTATAATTATATAGTATATTAAAATGCCAGAGTTGTAAAAATTAAAATAGTTTGAAAATTATTATTATGTGAAAACTGAAGGCTAAGGCTTGTTCATTATAAAGTTCAATATGTTGGAAGACTGTAGTAAAATGGATGTGAAAGAAATTCTCGGTCTATTTGCCGCGGTGAGAGGCATAATATGAAAGGTGTACAGTAGAGGATTCGAACCCTCGAACTTCGAACGCGCCGCCTAAAGGTAGCGCACCTTAGACCGCGTAGCGACAAATATTAAAAAATCACTGGTTTATACTTATTTATCAAACACATTCACGCTATTGGTTTACATTAAATTTAATGAGTGAAATGGAGTAAAATTCTTCCATTATAATGCATGCAATCATTTTGCGACGTAGCTGTACGGAAATGAATTTGAAGGTATTTTATGAGCAGTCCTGATAATATTGATATAGATGTTTCCTTGTGTAATTACATTTGTGGTATACACGTGAACAAATAGCATATCATAATTTAGTATGGTCCTGCGGCACTGTCATAGATAGCTTCACTCGTATAAAAGCAGCGGTGCTGCTTGTCTGTGACTTAGTGTTTGCGAGTTCGAGGTACCGTCGCTTTCTTCGCTCAAGTGCGCAAATATGGAGGGGGCGTCCGTTACAGCTTTCCGCCTGTCTGTTTTACTTCTCACGCTTCTCGTCGCAGACGGGTATGTACCGCTATGATGTGACCGGCTTTCTGCTCGGTTTTGTTTCTACAATTGAAGGGTTCAGAGCCATAGTGGGCCAAGCGCCATGTTTTAAAAACGGAAAAGGCAAGGGTTAAAGTTAAGGGAATATCATACATAGTTTAATGAAGATTGACATATCATTTAGTTTGAATGTGTATACTTTATATTACTTGCTATATGTTTCCATTGAATTATAGTGATAACTACATTTTAACTCTTGTTTTCTACGGTTTTAGTAAATGCCGCTTGGCCCACTATGGTTGTGAACCCTTCAATTGAACATTGCAAATCTACAACAATCTAGTTAATCAAAGCACGAGAATACAAGAATATAAGAACATAGACAATATTATCTTCACATCAGGCATTTTCATTGAATCAATTATTGTACTAATACAAAAGTTTTACTTAAAATTGTAAGGCGTACGAACTGAATATATATATATATATATATATATATATATATATATATATATATATATATATATATATATATATATATATATATAACCAATGGCGGGTACTTGGCTGGCTTTATATGTGTGATTGAAAAAAAAAATATTATACAATAGATTCGTTTAGTGTCCATTCATATTTCATTATTACATTCCTTTCACGAATAGTCAATAATTTTTTGAGTAACTTTCTGATGACATGATTCTTGACTAGACTGCTAACTTTGTGTTCTCAGAACATTAATATATTCAAAATTATCTTGTGATATAGACCTTTGTTAGGATATTCCGATTCTCAAGTACGTATGTTGGAAAACAAATAAATTAGAGAGTACAGAACTAGATAAGCACGTGTCTCCTCTGGTGTACATGTGCAATTATTTCTCATTATCATTATTACTTTTATTATTTTATTTTTCCGTCTCCGAATATTTTGAATTGATTTATTTATAACTTTGTGTACGTATTATGTCAAGATTTTATTTAGGTTTCTAGTATTTATAAAACTGCTTAGGGAACTTGTTTTAATTTTTGTTCTCCATGTATCCGGTACATTCTGATTGATGTTATGTATTTTTAAATCAGAATGAATATGTCTAATGTAATTTGCCTTTAATATCCACAACTATTTATAATGCGATCCGTCCTTTTACAGCCCGAATTGAGTTAGTTTTTTATGTTATTTAGTGAGAGTTCAACATTTTATTCTGCACAAAATATTAAAGTTTCTGAATTTTTAAATAGAAATCTTTAAAAATTATTAACTCTTTAAATATTACAAATTGAAAATCACAGATTTGTTCCAAGATGTGTCTCACAAAATCTCTCTTTTTTTATCTTTTTCTATACTGATATTTGAAGGTTCTGATATTAAAGGGAGTAGTTCATTCTCAAAATAATCTTCCGTTTGTAGCACATTATCATAACATAAACATTTACAAACAATAGACTAAGTTAATTACCGAGCGGGCGTGGTAAAGGGCTGGCCTTACATTCGGGAGGTTCGGGGTTCGATCCCAGGGGCCGGCAATCCTAACTGAGATTTTTCATGGTTTTCTCAGTTATTTCCAGGCAAATGCCGGGATTGTACCTCTTGAAAGTCCGGCCATGGACGGCGATCCTTCCCTTAATCCTTTCATATGTGTGAGTGAATGTTGTGTAATGTCTTAAATGTTTGTGTTGTATCGGAGGTGGCCCTGGCATTGAGTTGATCCCTCATCCGGGGAGGTCCTCCATGTCCTGCTATGTATGTGATCCAATAGATTAATTCCTCTCCCGACAGGTCGCGGCCCTGTAAGGCCCGTGTGGCGTGGGTCGTATAAATGAACCTAAAAGGGAGAGGTTAAACTAAGGTAAAGAAAGAAAGAAAGAAAGAAAGAAAGAAAGAAAGAAAGAAAGAAAGAAAGAAAGACTAAGTTAATTAATTTTGATAAATTTTGTTGAATTAATTTAATTAACTCTAATTTAATTTTCTAATATATCCTATGTAAAGTTGATAGATTTACATAGTTATCATTACATATAGTTACCTGTGTGAACATTTTAAGTCAGTGATTCATTTATTCCTGGTGTGACAGAATTAGTGGCGAATAAGTGAGTGTGAACTAATCAGTTAATCATAATATGATAGGTTAAGTCACAAAAGTGATTGTGTATTATCACTCCGTGCAAAAATGAGAAGTTCTATGTTAAAATTTTCAGTGGACTGGGCTTCGTATCATTTTCAATATATCTCCAAGATTCCTAATTTATCCAGTACCGGATACACTGCAACATGTTGGTTTATTGTTCATATCTTTATGTTTTATAATCTATTTCGCGTTTTGTCTGTCCGAGGCCTAGTCCGCAAATAAATTTATTCCGGAAGCGAGGAAACTGGTAGAGCGAAATATTGCTAATAAATAAATACTGTTTCTTCCTATTTCATTCAAGCACACGTTTATTGTTGTGCCATAAATCTACTGAACACGATCCCCCTGCTCTATTTCCTTTCCGGTCTAATTTAGAGGCACTCTATATATTACAATGCCTCGATCGGGTTTGAACTCGCAAACGTCGAATGAGATAGCAACCATGGTAATACCTATGATAGTATCAAAGGACTCTCTTATGCTAAGGACAGTTTACCATTCGGAATTCGTGGAGTGTTCATGCTCACAAAGAAATATATTAACGAAACTAACAGAGTAATTACGATCCATAATTTAAGAACTTAAAATAATTACTTTTATTAATCTGTTATAGAACGCAATGCATAATACAGAATGTCTCTAAATTAGACAGACAAACTTCGGTTCGGATACACAACCTTCTTTAAAGCACTTTTTGTTAAGGCACAAATGGGCTGTGTTGTTTCGTTTTACGTAATTAATTAGGCAATCTTATTGGACGACACTGGGGTAATCAGTTGTTTGAAAATTAAGTAATTACTTTAAAGAACAAATCATTAATGTTACAGCTATTTATTTTACCTAAAATACAGAAAAACAAAGCAAACAAAAAGAAAGAGAAGACACTTACTGTAGTGTTAAATTAACAGTACGAACCCAATACACTACAGACCACTTGTTCCTTAACAAAACGTGTTAAAAATATATTATCTATCCGCTGCCAAAGTTTTCGGTCTAATTTAGAGACACTCTATATACTGTACAAGTAATTATACAGATATCCTGTTCGGATACAAATGAGGCAATAACTTAGAATTTAAAATCAGAACAACTTTGTTCTTATCGCCTCTTTTTATGACCATATTACGAACTTCATTGCCTACAGATCGTTAAAATATTTAAGTGGGATTTATTACTAATTGCAATCCGAAATGCCTGCTAATTTGTTTTCCAGAAATATGCGATTATTTTTATCCATTGGCGGGTACTTGAATTTACGTCATTCACCAAAACGTCCACCACACTATGAGCGACACGCCGAAGCTGTAGTTATTTTTGCCGCCATAAGCTTTGCCTTCAGTGCACCATTGAAGGCGAACTACATAGCACCGCATGATGATAATTAATGGAGCAATGGTGGAATTCTGGTTGGGGAAACGGGTGTAGCTGCCCATCGAATCGTACCACCACACTGTCTTTGTCCACCACATATTCCATTTGGACTCTAACCCTAGTTCTCAGAATGGGAAGCCGGTGCTCTAGCCTTTCGACTATAGGCCTAATCGTGAAATAAAATTTCTTTGAATAGAGAAAACAAACGTGTCACATTGGAAATAAATCTCATCCCATTGTTACAATGTGAACAGTTGATTATTATTACTTCTGGGGGGATATTCTTTCTTTAATCTCTTTCATTGTCTTCACAGAAGGTGACGGAGAAGAAACCTGTCCTCATTTTGAATGAATGTAATATTCCTAATATAAGGATTTAGCATACATACATACATACATACATACACATAATCACAGTTGTAATATAATATATATATATATATTTTTTTTTCTTGGGTTATTTTTTTACGACGCTGTATCAACATCTAGGTTATTTAGCGTCTGAATGATATGAAGGTGATAATGCTGGTGAAATGAGTCCGGGATCCAGCACCGAAAGTTACCCAGCATTTGCTCGTATTGGGTTGAGGGAAAACCCCGGAAAAAACCTCAACCAGGTAACTTGCCCCGACCGGGATTCGAACCCGGGCCACCTGGTTTCGTGGCCAGACGCGCTGACCGTTACTCCACAGGTGTGGACTATATATATACATATATATATATATATATATATATATATATATATACAGAGTGTTTCAAAAGTGAGGGTAAAAAATTTAGGGATGAGAAGTAAAACCGAAGACAAGCAAAAAGGTTTCAATAAACATGGGTCCACAAATTAGCCTTTTACGAGATAATGTCAATTCCTCCCTCCTAGTTGGGGCCGTCAATGAATCGAGACTCTGAATATGGTAAAGCGGCAACATTCATGCTTCGTACGTATGCCGCACTCTCCCCATCCCATTTCCAACAATAAGAGTGAGACGATATGGTGGACGGTGGATAGGCAGAGGAGGACCTGCACCTAGATCACCGGATTTTAATCCTTTGGATTTTCGTGTACGGGGTTATGCAAAAAGTCTAGTTTACAGATATCACATCTGAATAATTGCAGCATCGGATTGTAGATGCCTTCCTGCAAATAATGAATGATCCAGGATTGCTCGAGCGCATTCTTGGGTCTTTGCGGAGAAGACTAGACAGGTGCATTCAAATGCATGGTCAGCATTTTGAACACCTGCTATAAAATTCCTCAGTTAACATGTTCATATTGTACTGTACCTTGTTTATCTACAAACTTTACTGTTGTTCAAACAAACACTTTTGTGTATATTCAATCACATTTATGTGGTGTTGGAGCCAAAATTATGAATTTTACTGTCTCGTGATTGATAAATTAAATAAAATTGTCACTGCTTTTGTTGGAATTAGTACTTTAGTATTCAGCGAGTCCCAAACAGCATAAAGTGGCATTATCTGATAAAAGGTTTATTTGCGGACTCATGTTTACTGGAACTTTTTTGCTTATTTTCGTTTTTACTTCTCATCCATAAATTTTTAACCATCACTTCTGAAACACCCTGTGTAATAGGCTATATACATACCGTATGTTTTTCTGGAAATTTAACATTGCCGTCAGAAACCTATGTATAAAAACAATGAAGAAATAACTTAATCAGTGGGCCATTTCAGAAATTAGTAGGGTTTGACAATTTTAAAACAATACAGCATCATTTATGATTATTAAGTCAATGCCTTATGTTCTCTTGTTTTATAAATTGTCTTAGTCTGCTAATTTCTAAACTCCGATTAATTTATTTCTTCATTGTTTTAAGTTCTATACCCAGGAAAACACACGTTATATAACATAACAGTAAGGAAAGTTTATTTTGTCATTGTATGATGCATCTTGCTAATTGAAACACAAAAGTAATTAAAATTATTTCTTATGAAACAGAAATTATTATGAAAAGAAACATATTTACAAATATATAAATAATGGCAATAATAAATATTCGGTTTATCATTCCATCATAAACTATTCTGTAAAAAAACTGTGATTTTTCTGTTGTAGTCTATTAAATATTGGATAACATAATTTAGACTTTGAAGTATGTAGTACAAATTTCCTGCCATTATGGAAAGGATGCAGGATAAAGGTACTCTTAATTTGTACTTTTTTTGTTTTATCTTCTTTTTTAAATGCTGTCCCGTTTTTGTTTTTGATTAAATCAACAACGAAATATGGGTGAAGTAAAATTTCATCAATATTTCTATTTAATCCAACTGAATTGTTATAGATACTTACAGAAATTGTCAAATTTAAATAATTATTTAAATTTACTACATAGGCCTACGGAATTAATATAATTGTGTTTCATTTACGAGTATATAATCTTTAACATATACATTAATAATTTCATTGGACATTAAATTTATCAGTAAGTAAAGTAGGTTAAGTAAGTCAATTTTAAATAATATACCTTTGTGAATTTTACTGCTTTGCGTTGACCTTGTCTGACAACACGAATACATCAAAAGTTTAAAGTAAAATGGAAAGAAACGTGCACACTCAAATGCAGCAATTGCACAGGCTGGGTGAAACATTTCTCTTACCTCAAAATGTCGTACTAACCATTAACAACAATAATAAATACTCGGTTTATCATTCGATCATAAACTATTCTGTCAAGAATCGTGAGTTGTCTGCCGTACTAGATATTGAATATAATTTAGAGTTAAAATTCAAGGCGTTGGAGAAAGCGCAATAAATAAGAGGGGAAATGAAGTGAATATGTTGCAATGATTTGCACTTAGATATTTCGATATTAATTGGCTTGTGTCGCCTGCATGTGACGAATTATGCATTTCATTTAATTCAGAGTATTATTAATATTATTTTACTTGACACTGTAAAGATTTTATATCATAATTTACTCAAACAATATCACTTAACCAAGAGAGGTGATTCATATGGTATCGTCTGAGACTCGCATTCGGAAGGTCCCGAGTTCGATCCCCGGTGCCGATCTATCTACTCGAGGTTTTTTCCATGGTTTTCTTCAACTGAACATACTTAATTTTCAGTTAAATAAAGGCGAATTCAAGAAATAACAGATACAGTACCACATTGCCAACCTACATACAGTCGCGATATGATCTTGTAGTTAAAGCGACTAAACTCAAATAAGCACAGATAAAAAAAAATCACTTGCTCGACTCACAATAAATTCTCCTCATACACATTGAAATCTGTATTTAGGAAATTTTAATATTATTAAAGTAAAAAATAAATTTTTCCTGTATCACATTTTATAAAGATATTTAATAATTGTGAAATCCCGAAAAGAAAAAGTATATGATTATGTCCCTTGACCAGAATATTGTATGAAATGGAAATATAAAAATTGGAGATTTATCCTTCGAAAAGGTGGAAAAATTGAAATATCTTGGAGCAACAGTAACAAATATAAATGACACTCCAGAGGAAATTAAACGCAGAATAAATATGGGAAATGCCTGTTATTATTCGGTTGAGAAGCTTTTGTCATCTAGTCGCTGTCAAAAAATCTGAAAGTTAAAATTTATAAAACAGTTAGATTACCGGTTATTCTGTATGGTTGTGAAACTTGGACTCTCACTTTGAGAGAGGAACAGAGATTAGGGGTATTTGAGAAAAAGGTTCTTAGGAAAATATTTGGGACTAAGAGGGATGAAGTTACAGGAGATTGGAGAAAGTTACACAACGCAGAACTGCACGCATTGTATTCTTCACCTGACATAATTAGGAACATTAAATCCAGACGTTTGAGAGGGGCAGGACATGTAGCACGTATGGGAGAATCCAGAAATACATATAGAGTGTTAGTTGGGAGACCGGAGAGAAATAGACCTTTGGGGAGGCCGAGACCTAGATGGGAGGATAATATTAAAATGGATTTGAAGGAGGTGGGATATGATGATAGAGACTGGATTAATCTTACACAGGAAAGGGACAGGTGATGGGCTTATGTGAGGGGGGCAATGAACCTTCGGGTTCCTTAAAAGCCATTTGTAAGTAAGTAAGTATTTAATAATAATTTGAAGAATATTGAGGGAAATTCTCTCGTATTATTTTGACGAAGTTCTTAAAATCCTCCACTTGAAAACCAAAACAGGAAAAGTGCTAATGAGAATGCCTCATTCAACAAAATTCAGGAAATAGCTTAATATAAAAGTTCTATGATGATTACATAAACTGCCTACTACTGGTATGTATCCAATTATAATTATCTGAAGTGTAAATATTTAAAATCGAGTAGTTTTGGAATGTTTTTTTCTTTAATTTGTACACTTTGTTTTATTAAATAAATATAGGCTGTGCGCATATCGAAAACAATTTAATTTTATGTGACCTCCATGCAAATGTAGGAGCGAAAAGAGTAGCAGAATAGTCTGACAGAGAGATTTCTAGCGGCATTACGAAAAATGATGATTAGGACTTTTTTTATATGACACTCGGGCCTTCAGTATTTTGTATTGAATTGTGTAAGACAAGCCGAGGTAGCTTTGTCGGGAGAGTGGTGCACCATGAAGTGGAAGAGTATGAGTTGAGAACCAGGTGAAACGGGGATTTTTCATCTCGTCATATTTTCGAAAACGCACAGAGATCCACAAAATTGAGTAGGTCTATAGAGTCCTCCTCGGATGTCAAACTAATAGATTACACTTTTTTTTTCGTATTTTTTTCCTTAACATTTTTCTAAGTAGGCGTACAGTGCCTAGCTTTAGTGGAATAATGACCCACAGAGTGAAACAAGTGGTCAGCCGGCTTGGATTTCACACAATTTCTTACCCACTACCCGAAGTTCCTCTAGAAATAATGGGAATTCTTATGCCTTTCCGTAGGTCATTTCTCCCTTAGTCCCATTGATTCCGATTCAGGAGTGTCATTTAAGGGGAGAAAATTAATAACTGAGTAATACTACTAAAGAAAACACGTGATAACTGTACTTTACATATTAAAATATTCCACTTTGATAAACGCTTAAGAAATAAAAGATGAAAAAGTTAATAACTTTGCTCTAATGAAACGAGCATTACATTTTGCTACATTAGTGGTTGTTATCTATTGAGCATAAATTTTTTATTTTATTTTAGTAGGTTAATTTACGGTGCTTTATCAACATTTTAGGTTATTTAGCGTCTGAATGAGATGAAGGTGATAATGCCGGTGAAATGAGTGCGGGGTCTAACACCGAAAGTTACCCAGCATTTGCTCATATTGAGGGAAAACCCCGGAAAAAACCTCAACCAAGTAACTTGTCCCGAGCGGGAACCCGGGCCACCTGGTTTCGCGGCTAGACGTGCTAACCGTTACTGTACAGATGTGGACTTGTGCATAAATATACTGTATATATATATTTATTTATTTATTTGTTAATTTAAATTAATGTTTATTAATGGAATTGTGTTCATTTGTTCGCACCCATGTCACATTAACAGCAAATGCATGTAAATTGCACATCGTATAAGTTAAAACTAGGCCTATTTATGGAAACTGGAAATGTACTGTAAAATGGGGTAAAATTGACCATTGAAACAAAACAAAAATTAAACCATATCGGCCCTATTTCTGACTTAAAATAATTAAGATACTTAAGAAATGTAGAAGAATAATGAACTTGAAAAAATATGTTCAGTGCATCTGATATCATGGCTTAAATTTGTTTATGGTCAAGTTTACCTCAGCGGTCAAGTTTACTCCAGTTTACGGTATGGAAAAATCGTTCATTTCAGAGAAATTACGTCACGCGTTATACCCCATGAGGTCTTCCCTAAAAAATCTTGCCCCTCCCCTCCCATCTCAAGCAAAAATTGAAATGATGTGCTTGTTCCGATTTCAATCCTTACTCTGAGGATGAAAGTTAGAGGGAGTATCCCTTCAACTGCCGAGGCCAAAAAGCATGGAAGTTCTACCTCCCTTTCTTTCTTCCTCCTCACTGATGTAAGTGAATACCTTGTCAAGAATGTAACAGCTGAACTCCGCATATGGGAATTCCTATCTACACGCGCAGAGACCGAAACGAGCATAGAATGTACAGTAGTTGAAAGTCCTTGTCATTGCATCCAGTGTGAGAAGCACCGACACGCGACCATGGTTCGAGCTGCAGCACTCGGTTTGGCGATAATATTACTTACGTACCTCAGGTAAGATGAAATGCAGGTGTTATAGAAATAACACGTGAGGAATTTATAAATGAGTGTGATGGAAGCCTAACTTGATTCAGAACTCATTTGTTTCAAAAGATACTTGATATTCTTCAAGAGTCTATTCTTCGTAATCATAGGCATGTCGGGACGCACGACTGACCTTCATACAGATCGTGTCTTGCAACGCCTCCACGTTATTCTGCCACCTGCGTGTAAAATCAGCATCCTCGAGAATACCGAGAAATACTTTTCAATTTCTCGTTATATTAAGTATTGAGGAAGTATTAGGTATGTTACACAAAATCGCTTTTAAGATTTTCTCAACATCCTTGGTACCAATAGTGTTTTGCCCATCGAACATTCAATACTTGATTGCAATAATCACTGTCTTATTTAAATGTACAGTAGTGGCAAAAAACCTGACCGACGGAATAATGTCTCCGAAATGAGCCACTGCGCATGTCACGCCCGCATTCACAAGACAGCGAGTAGCTAATCTATTGCAATTGTTGTAGTTTCGACTGCTGACGTAGTTCATTTCGAAAGCCATTAGAAAATAAGCTGGTAAAAGTCATGTTCTGGGAATAGTAAGTTAATTAAGTAGTAAAATATCGCTGCAATCGAAAAGTATTGGGAATAAATTTGAATGAGGAACAAAAAAAAAAAAAGTTTCCTTCCCAGGCAGGATTCGAACCACGAAAGTCTTAGTTACCAGTCTATCGTGCTCTGGAGTGAACAAGGCTCTGAAATCAGCTACAAGGGTCGGTCCGGTTTTTTTTGCCGCTATTGTACGTACTTCACTGAAATAAATTAGCATTGGCGAATTTAAATATTCGATGTAATAGGCTCAACATTCGAATTGAAGGAAGGGAAGCAGGGGAATTTACACCTTCTGGATTTTTTAATCATCTTCTGCATTTCTGTGTTCATTCTCAACCAGGGAAAGAAAATTCCTCTCTCTGAATATATGTTTTAATATTATTAGTATCACACCGGCCTCAATAGCGATATTTTCCCTAAAATTGCATTACCGAAAACTTACTTTTGTTTTCTGTGCGGCGGACAAAACATTTTCTCCTCTATAGTGAATTTGCTATAATAAGCTTATTCTGAATGTCTTTTGTCAATATGAGGAGAAGGTGGAAATATGGGCTACCATTTTGTTTTCCTCATAATAATAATGGAAAATGGTGTGGCATATTGCTTGGAAATCTTTATTGGCATACAGAGTAATTATTCATGTACAATTTTTCCAGTCTTAAAGATCAATAGTTTCAATAGATATTTGCATATAATTGCTTTTTGAAAGAAAGGCGAACTGATCTTCTATAGGTAGTAGGGTCTAAATATGGGCTACCACAAAAATTTGAAAATAAAATTGGAAAAAACAAAGAAACATAAGTAAGAAACCTGTGTCACATCAGTGACAATATTCTGTAACAAATAACGCAAATCACTATTATGAAAATACGGGACGTGTTAATGTGCTGGTAATATGGGCTACCTATCCCATATTTGACACATAACGGTAGCCCATATTAGCAGCATCGACTCATGAAGGTTTCTAAGATTATGTATGGCAATTGTTGTCCTAAATAAATATTACTGTTATGCCATGTGATAGAGCTATTCTTTATCAGTGCAACACATCAATCGTGATTTCTAGACACGAAATATATTTCTTTCAATAAAATTGAAACTACATACCTGCAAAAACTTTGAAATTTATGAAAAACACAAAGAACACACCACATCCACACCACAAAGGAAACTGGTTAGTCTCTTTGTGCACGCAGACTGATGAGCACGAGATGTACTTTTAGAGGTTTTTCGCTAGGTAATATATAGTAAAAAACGAGGTAGCCCATAGTACCACTCCTAGTCCATATTTCCACCTTCTCCTACCTGCATTTCAACATAAAAATATCCATTAATGTAAAAATAATGTGTTAAAACATTTTAGACTGTGCCATAAATACTACTTATGATTGTTTTGATAAACTTTTGTTTCAATTTTTTTCATAATACGATTTTGAAGTTGATTTGTGAATTATTATCTAGTGCCTATTAAGCATAAGGTAACATAGAAAGAGTTACCATGGTATCAGGAATTCAAAATACCATCTCAGGTGTCACAGTAATTAAAATGGACCTTAATAATAATAATAATAATAATAATAATAATAATAATAATAATAATAATATACAACTTCATAACAATAAGCTTTAAAGCCGTATATGTCATAACCAGACAGCGGATTTTCGGTCTCGATACTGAACGTTAGGTATACCTACGTCAGTTACGGGGAGGTTATTGAACTTATTGCTACGCTCCCTTCATACGCCAAGGGACATGATGTTTTATCGCTGTGTAGGGACCGAAAATCTGCTGTCTGGTTATAATAATTGATATAAATACTGTTAAAAAATATAAAATTTATATGTCAACATGAACGTCTCTCCTCTACATTTTTATCAAGATGATAGAGTTTGAAATGTGCGTAATTTGAATAATTATTTTAATTAATGTAAGCGTAGTAGGCAATCCTGGATCATTCTTTATTTTCTGGCAGGGAAACCGTACACATTATTTCTTTGGCAGTTGCGTTCAATCTACGAATATAACAGTAAAGGGCCGACGGCACATTGATCAGAAACAAAGATATATTATTATAATATTATAAATTTTTGCCTGTTGAAATTCTAACCAATATCTCAGAAATGTTCACTTCATTTACAAAAATAATAGTTACAACAAATATGTGCAACCGAAATTAAATTATTTCGACCATTGGCCAGTTAAACTAATATTGACAAACAAAGAATTAAAAAATGTACGTTGTTTCTAGATATAATTATTATTACAAAATAGAGATTGAGAATGAGGAACACCAGTTCCTATTTCAAATACACAATTATAAATCTTAAAATAAAATGGAATGTGGACAGGTCGAGACGACAGTTTTAAATTAGCTTTATATTTGTGAATATAGATCAGCTTAGTGGCCACCGTGCGTTTCTCTGTTGCACCGAAGTTGCTTTCGGATATGAGTTAGGCCTATATTTACGCTTGGGTATTTTTCGAGGTTTACCCCAAATGTAAGGTGAATGCCAGGTAGTCATAATACGAATCCTCGGCCTCATCTCACCAAATACTATTTCGCTATCATCAATCCCAACCACACTAAATAAACTAGTAATTCATGGAGTCGTTAAATAATAACTGACTATTAACAGCTTAGTGAGCTAAAACCTCGTGATTGATGATCATGGCAGTGCTGTCATGGAGGCCATACGGGGCCATACATCGTATGAGAACCTACAATTTTTTTAATTAATCGTATAGGGAAAAGAAAACTTTGTATGGAGCCATACGGCATATGGGTGCCTAAGTTTTGTACGCGGATATCTGTACAGATCTTAGATCATCTCTTGCTGTTCCTAATGCATTTTGTTTGATGTTCATAAACAAAAATTGTCCACCTGTGCAGCACTGGAATCCAGAATTATATAAAATAATGGTTGAAAAACAAAACGTGCTGCAAATACACACTCCAAGATTCATCGAGGCAAATGTGCATCTACAGTGGTGCTACATGGTGTATTCTTTAAATCAAACTTAATGTAGAATTAAAATGTAAAGTAAAACAATTTCTTTACTTCTTCTCAAATATTAAAAAAAAAACTATTAAATGACAGTCGGAAAGATAGAGAGAGGAGAGTAACATATTTCAAGGGAGAAAACCAGGGGTGGGGGGTATGGCCAAGAAAAGAATTACCATGGCAGCACTGGATGAATGGTGAAGTGAGAAAACACATAACTAAACATCTGTGTAGCGCACATTATATGCATTAAAAATAATTATCAGATAATTTGGACACATATCCCTCGGCTGGATTTGAACTCCCGATCCTCGGATCTTGTGCGAACATGGTAATCACTATACTCCGATGACGAACTACACGTGTGTAACTGAACGTAGAGAGAAACTGAATTCCTATTCCAGGTTAGGTGTCTTTGTTATCTTATTTATCCAAGTACCATTTCCAATTCTGGACGTTGGCTATCTCTTTCAGCGAACTTATCGCCGTCGCCATAAGGCTAACTAGGAGATTAGTGAATTCCTAGGAAGTTTTTCTTATGATATGGTAATGATTTAATAATTCATCAATGAAGCAATGGTGAAATGCCAGTATGAAAAACTGAGTATCCTGTGAAGACCTCCCACCAAATAAAACCTTTGTCTATTACAAAACCCAAGTGGGCCTACCGAGATTCGAACGAGGTTCTCCGGCGTGGAGAACCGATGCTCTAGCCGTTCGGCTGATACCGCGCCATGGCTCTTTGTACAGAAAGGTAATGTTACGTTACACGGAAGAGGAATGCCATTGGCCTCGCAGCGATAATATTAAGAGGAAGACCCAGCCTTGAACTGGAGGAAGAAGACGTTATAAGGAAAAGAAGGTAAAATATCTTGAAGGAACTATAGAAATGGAAAGTTCGAAATTTTTACTGGAAGAGATGTGATATAATGAAAATTAAACGATATAAGTTACATGAAATGAAAGGTTACAGGTTATCAAGTTTCATTGGGGCGAGAAAATGCAAGGAAAAGAAGCTGCGTAATACACTGCCTACCATAAATGAAAATTAGCTGTTATCATATAAATTACATTGCCACAAACTAAACTGAACAGCACTGAATGAAAGTCAGCTGTATACTAATACTCTAACATTGATGTCCCTTCAGCCAGTGTTGTCTGTTCATACTAAGAAACACATTTTAGGATGCTCCCTTTATTGAGGATGCTCCTTTACTTCTTTAGGATGCACCCACTACTATTTAGGATGCTCCCTTTATTGAGGATCCTCCTTTACTTTTTAGGATGCTCCCTTTATTGAGGATCCTCCTTTACTTTTTAGGATGCACCCACTACTATTTAGAATGGGCCCTTTATCTTTTAGAATGCTTTCTTGACTTGGAATACTTCTTTTAATTTAGGTTTTAATATTAGATTGTTATTATTATTATTATTATTATTATTATTATTATTATTATTATTACTACTTATTGTGTATACCACTGCCCCCGGGTGCTTGCACACTTGCAGTGTAAATAAATACATACATTATTATTATTATTATTATTATTATTATTATTATTATTATTATTATTATTATTGGTAGTACGAATCAACTCCTTTCCCCAATAATTTATAGTTTTAATTCTTGTAAATTTATTATTGTAATCTATGTTCTTTATTTTGTTGTTAACACAAGTACCTATTTAATTTGTACCATAGCTGTTCATTTTAATGTATTAATTGCATCACTGTGCTGGACTTTTATTGGCCAATGGCTGTTGTCCAGCACATAAATAAATAAATAAATAAATACATTATTGTGAACTGTAATTATACGATGTGAATAATTAGGACCAATCACCAGGTGTTGACCTATATGCACACATACAAAACCTTCCCTCGCTCGATCGAGGGAAAACGTACACATTACTGTATTTCTTTGGCAGTTGCGTTCGGTCTACGAGTACAAAAGTAAAAGATGAAGGTATTTACTTGAGCGACAACTATTTCCTGGTGAACGCTCTGTAGATGAAGTATCATTAAGAAGCTATCTGAAAATGGGAAATTACATATTGGCAAGCTTTAATATACTGTAAATGAGTACGGAGTTGAAGAATGGGAGATTCAAATAAATTATCAAATTTCGTGAAAATAAAGAGACAATAAATTAACATAGATTGTTAATTATTTCGCAAGGTTCGAATTAATAATTGGTTGAAAGGAATTCTCCTCCCATAATAAAATCTTATTCCAAATCGCTTTAATAAGTGTTAAATCCCTTCTTTCGAAAAAAAGAAAAAAAACAACGTATTATCATCGTTTGATTTTTTAGACATAGCAACATAAGGTAACTAATAGCCATATTGCGGTTAAGAGAGCATAATATTCGTAGGCCAACATGACAATATGGCAATATGATGATAGTGGAACAAATACGAAATGATAATGATAAGGATGGCTAAAGTATTCGGAGAAAATATGCTAAAAAATTCCTGCCCACCATGAATCATAAATGAATTGCTAAGAGTCGAATTCCAACCCTATTGATGTTAAGTTGCAGATTACTGAGTTACTGCTGAATCTGTTACTTTTAGGGGAGATGGATAAAAACCTTCTTCGGAAAGAGAGACCAGTATATCCTCCGTCTTAGATTTACAGAAAGTAACATAATTGTATCTCTGAATGAGACTTCATACAAAATGTAGGCTTACTGGCAACCTCTTCATATGAAAATTTATCAGCACTAGAGGGAGGCCAGATAATGTTAATGTCTGGCAGTTTCTGGACTGGCTGCCACCACTTGTATCTTCACCTTTAATATGATTTATTCTTTTAATTGAATCGAATTAAATTATTATTTTTCGCAATAGAATTTCAATTAATTCTTTCTGAGCAGTGACTCGTCCAAAGCACTTCACAATCGGCACTGGGCACTCAAACGAGGTGTGGCATTTGTTCCGCCACCGAGCTGACGACCGGAATTCCCACTCTTTTTCGTGCTCGCGCATTTAGCATATATCTCTCACAACTCAAGCAATTAGGATCTGTATTGTAAATTATGGTTGCAATGGACTTGCAACCTTCGCGATGATGGCGAGTAGTGTTGTTGCTGTTACTGCTGTGTATTTAAATTCAACAACGATTCAACTAATGCACTTTCAACATATTCAGAGTCCAGTTTGCTATTGAAACCGTTCAGTTTTCATTTGGCGAAAGAGAAGTTCGAAATTAAAACTTTGGCACGATCCATTCTAGCTAAAATCATTGAGCAGACTATAAAAATTTCATGGGACAAAAGAGGCTTTCGGCGTTGGCACTGCTTTAAGTGGAAAAAGACTGTATCATGAATATTTCCATTTTCCATCGTGAACTTATCAATAAGCTCGCTCATAGCAAAGAACAAAGAACTGACTTCCTTTTGAAGTAGGACTAAGTATATTCAAGGAAGATATATAATATATGTACGATATTCTTTGATATTTTAATTATTATGATTTTAATAGCAACTGATCCTGTACATTGTTATGCTTTAGACCTATTCGTAATTTCATTGTAAAAAGGAACCCCCTTCACTCATATTTTGAAATATCTTTCTCGAATACCGTGGCGGTTTTGACAGTTTGGTTGAGACTTAAACAGTTTTGTGTAAACTGAAAATTTATATATTGATTATATCCTACACAAAACTATAATAATAATAATAATAATAATAATAATAATAATAATAATAATAATAATAATAACAACAACAACAATAGACTACTTACAGAAGCACGCTACAGACAGTAATTAAGGCTCCACTCTACAAAGTCGAAATTGCGGGCTCGATTTTCGATGAGATCATGAATTTTTCCAATTGATCTAAACCTTCTGGCTGCACTACGGCATTAGAATCGTCTCACCCTCTAATAAAAATAAGTACCAGGTTGTTTTCCTTGAGAATAAAGGCAGCAAGCATGTAGGACCGACATCACTACTGTTACTAATGCCGATTGCCCGACTTAATCTCGTGTTACTGTGCGCTTCCAGACTTGTAATAGGGAGAACATTACTTTCCGTTGTCAACCAAATAAAATTATATTTTAAAAATAAAGGAGACCTGTTTGTAAAATAGTTACGAATTTCACTCCAGATTTAAAAAAAAAAAAAAAAAAAAAACATTAATTATCAAACCATTTTACTAAATACATTTCTATACAAACAAATTAAATAGCAAAGGTAATTGTCAAGTACAAGGACAGTGTGGGACGCTGTAACGTTGCGGTTAATGCGTTACGCTGGGAGTCGGAAGGTTCAATTCCCGACGGGATCATAGAATTTCTCGGCCGCACAGGATCCTGGAATTCACTCAGACTCTAACAGAAATTAGTATCAGAAACACATCTTCGGGAGTAAAAGTGGTTAACACATAGTAGGCCTTATTTACATTCCTACTTTTACTAATGATTCAGTAACACTAACTTAAATCAGAAATTTAAAAAAAAAAATGGGTAAATAATTTAATTTAGAAAAGTTATGTTATTATAGATCTTGATATAGGTACCATTTCAAGACGCAAATTCAAGCTCAAAAAGAGTAAAAAAATATCATACCATGTTACAAAAATTAAGGAATTAAATTAGACAATATACAGTAGTATAATTGCTATGGAAATGTAAGCTAAAACAGGCGCGAAGGTTGGCTAGTTATTATCTGACATGTTACAACTATGTACACAACGAACGCCACAGATCATCCTAGCCTGTCATCTTATCACCGAGAGCAGACCTACTAAATTTAGACAATAAATTATGTGTCTGCACTTAATCTCGTGTTACTGTGCGCTTCCAGACTTGTAACAGGGAGAACATTACTTTCCGTTGTCAACCAAATAAAATTATATTTTAAAAATAAAGGAGACCTCATCATTCAGATTGTTCTTCTCAAAATTGTGATTGTCCTATATTAACCGAATCCTCAGAAGTTAAGTATTTAGGCATTACGATCGACCAACACTTAGATGGAACAAATATATTACATATTTATGCAATAGATTACGTAAAACAATTTATATCTTTGTTATACTTCGGTCATATTTACCAGTTAATATTTTACGTCTCATTTATTTAGCTTTATTTCAATCCATTCTCCAGTATGGAATTTTAGGGTGGGGAAATGCTTGTAATTCTAATCTCACTCCACTAATACTTATTCAGAAAAGAATCATTACAATATGCCTTAATAAACCAATTGATTATTCATCTGAGCTTTTGTTTACTGATTTTAATGTTTTGAAAATTAAACAGATTTATTATATAGCCTTATTAATCTTCATACATAAAAACCGTAATAAATTCAAATTGTATCATCATAAATATGGAACTAAAAGATCCGATTTTATACGACTAGAGGAACCAAAGTGTTTCACAAGCACAGCTCTGAGCCATGGTACTTACTTTGGTCCAAGGTTATACAATAAAATAATTCATAAATATCCAGATTTGCAAAATTTTAGTATCAGGAATTTCAAAAATAGCGTTAGGAATTTAATTTTTAAAGAATATATATTGATTTAATATGTATATGTATTTGTATGACTTAAATTGTTAAAATTGAAATTGTATTTTTAAATTTAATTTAATCCTGTAATTTTTTTTTCTTGACCCAGTTTGTGTCAAAAAAATTATCTTTGTGTTTAGATATCTCCCTGAGCACGAGTTTTTTTACTCCTTCAGGGAAGAACTAAGATTGTATTTCTGTCAATGTTATTTTATTAACAACAATAAACAATAAACTTCAGAAGTAATTTATTCCACAATGTCAGACTAAGAGTCTTGGTACTGTATGTCTTCATCGATCATATCTAAAGGTAATAGGCCTACAAACTAACTAACCAACCACATAACGAACCAGTTGTCTACTATTTAACCAGATCCCAGTATATTCCTCTGATTATAGTTCTTTCCTGCCTACGGAACAATAATTGATCCATTTTATACGAAGGATGAAATGAGTTAAATATCCTCTGGCTGAGTAGAAACTGTATATTAAAGGATACACTGGAAGAAATGGTGAACAGAAGAAAAGTTCCGGGCAGAAGAAGATATCAGTTGATAGATGACATTAAGAGACTAAAAGGAATGCAGAAAATAGGAAAGATTGGAGAATGCTGAGCTTGCAGTAAAAGACCTGCCCTTGGGCAGAAAACTGAATGAATGAATCTGAAGTGGTTTTCCAGTTCCCCAAATACTGCAGAGACGGCTTTTACAGTTCCAGAACCACCATCAAATATTACTCGTACTTCACATACCAGCGGATCTTGCCAACTGAGCATCCTCTAACTAAGCGGTCATCAGCAGAATGCACTCTCAGGCTAGCGTCTTTTACCCGCGGATAAGAGAGGCACTAGCGTGCATCCGTGGCTGCTGACGGGTATGCTTTCTATAGGTATCCTACAAGCAAAACTCAGTTCGGACTCCTCGCGGCGCGCATGCTATACCCCTCTTACTCCCCTGTAGTAGGCTTGAGAGTATGCTAGGAACGGGAGCATACGTCATCTCGCGAGACAGTCACGCCCGCTGGTTTCTGCGTACTGAGTTTTCCTTGTTGGATGCCTTACACCTCTCCCTTCTGCAAGACGGTGCACATTACGATACACTCCTTATCCGTGACCTATTTCAGCGAGTTCTGACGACCATTGCTCTAACTAGTCAACTAGTGTCATAAACACATCATGCCAAGGATGTTCTCGACTAGCGCCATTGCACGGCAGTGAGCGTCTCACAGATTAGAATCCGTAATCTGACTAGACAAAACCATCCGGCATTACGAGAAATCATATGCCAACGTGTAATCATACTTTCTGATGGAATGAAATGATGTCCCGCAGTAGCGTCGTGACTAAAGCGTAACTCTGCGATACAAAATATCGCGAGTTCGATTCCCGATGGGGTCATGGATTTTCCCTATTGATTTAATCCTTTCAGCCGCGCTATGGCCCTACGGTTTACTCAGCCTCTAACAGAAATGAGTAGGTTTACCCACTACCGTCTTAACGTATGGGCACTCTGGGCAGTTGTCCGGAGGCTCCACGAGTATAGTGGGCTCATGTTAGTCGATGCACATACCAGAATTTAACACTAATTTTCTGACTACCGCCTCACCATTCAAATCTCCTGCGAAGTCTAGGAGAAATATTACTTGTAACGGAGAGTTGGCATGTCTGACATCATGAAGATCACTGACTTCAAGCTAATTATGAACGAATTCTCTGTAAAGAAATTCACAAATATTTGCATTGAACACTTTATCAATAATAATAATTCATGGTAATTTCATATGTCCCCCGCAGTGGCTGAGTGGCCAGACCTTCAGCCTGCCACGCAGGCGGTCCGGGTTCGAATTCTGGTCACTTATCTCATAATGACACTTGTGGAGGACAAGATCGTAGTTGGGGTTTTTCTCGGGGTTCTCCCGTTTCCCCATAACTTATTAGACATCTACATCATTCTGCCAAAATGTGTCCATTTTGTCATTATTCTATAGAATTCCGCAAACGCCAGCTGGCGACGTACGGAGGGAGCTGGCCTAGGGATTAGAGTCTACGGCAATTCGGAAGGCGGTAGTCTGCTAGCGTTTGCGTCGAGAGAGACAGATAGCGAGGGCAAGGCAGCGTACAACATTGCCACATCATACTGCAATACAAATAGCGCAGGAGAGAATTTAAATTATCAAAGGACAATAATGACCTTAGCCGTTGATTACTGTAAGCATGACACTAAACAAACCATCTTTCCTTCACTAACAATATTCTTTGCACGGTTCTCAATCCCACACCACATGCTTCTGCAAACTTTTCTTGCGCTTTGGCAACATTGTAGCCAGCATCAAGATGGCCGGCAGCGTTCTGCTCGTCAACGTTTTTAAAATAACTATACACTTTAAACACTATTTCCGCGTCTGCCTGTGCAATACTGGTCTTTTTACAGTCTCTTCTTCCATTTATTTATCTTATACACACATAGTAAATGTTAGTTTTACTTATTCAATGTATTGAAACACTCACACGTGAATATACGAACTGGGGAAGTATTAGTCGCAGACTGATTCCGATTGGTTCTACTGTACAAGCTTGTGACGTCGTCACATGTCAGAAATGCTACGGCGCATATAGCAGCTGACCGCCTTCCGAAATGCCGTCTAGTCCAGTAGAGTTGTGTGCTCGAAACCTGGGTTCGCAAAGGACCTTAGTATAGTCAGCCGGTGTGGGTTTGGAAATGCACCTAGCTTGAGGGTTAGCGCAATAGATCATGAAAGGTCGTAGTGCTGGATCGTAGTGCCCCTCCTTCCGAAATTCCATTCCATAATGTGTGCCTGTGTTATCTCCGTCAGTATGATTTACCAACCAAATACAATTTTTATGTTGAAATTTTATTTTCAAAGTTCAAGGCTCATACAGATATGTATTATCCAAACCTTTGTATTGTTTAATCTTTGCTGTACTGATTTTGCTGGTGGTACTAATAAACATAAGTTTATTTTATACACAATAATTTATATGTTTATTCCTGTTCAATTTCAACTATGGCTTAAAACTGCACAACAAATTATTTCTCAGTGCCCTATTTTAGCTACATAAGTACGATTAATTTTAAACTGAAAATTAAAGAAATTATTAAGGAAACTTAATATAGGGTTAGATAATTAATTGCTTAATATTAGTCTTATACAATATACTTGTGAATATTGGTTATAATCTTTTACAATTGTGATTGTTTTTTTTTATCACATAAGCTCGTTTTTGTAATCTGTGCTATTTTATTGCTTAGGCTATATTAATTGTTTATTTTGTCTTCTTCTTTTTGCTTATCTACAGTACGGTTTTGAACTCCCGACCAGGAGTGTTTGCTCATACGGGGGTAAATTCTTTAATTTATGTTTCTGTTTTGTTTAAATATTTAACATGTTCATTCTTGTTTTATGTAGGTTATATAATAGTTTTTAATTTATTTTTGTTTCTATTAAATTTAATATGTATTCTTGTAGTTTCCTGATTATAGTAAATTGTAACAAATGTGTCATTAAATTTGATTATAAATAAATTACAAATTTGAAATTTGTGAGTGGCTGTGTAGACAGAGCCCAGTGCACTATTGTGTCCCGGAGAATATAATGCTGTTAAGACGGCCTTGGGCTTACCAGACGGACACTCAGAACTGACGTCTGAATCCCTACTGTCATTAGTGTCGATAGTCTGTACAAGTTGGAGCTAATGGAAGTGGCTATCCTTTTTATGAAATTATGTGAATTGTGGAGAAATGTAATGTGAAATTGAAAGTGCTGATGGAATTAAATTTGTAAAGTTGAAGGAAACGGAAGAAACCCTGGAAAAACCCTCAACCACCGATTTTGTTAACTGCAAATTTTATCGTAGTCAACGTCAGGAATTGCGAAAGGTAAAAACGAGCTCTATTACTAATTGTAAGGTAGCAGAGTGGTCCTGACTAGTTTACGATTCGATGACGTAGCAGCGGATAATAATTATGCAATGACGGACTATTGAAAAACAGGTTGGCTATCTAAGCTATCTCGCACACAAAAACTGTTCTACCGTGACGCGCACTTACCTCCGAGAGGTACGAGAAAGCAGGAAGCAGCAAGCGCCCATTTCTTCTTAAGCGACGAAATATACCCAGTAATCTATCTATACTAGCGGAATCATAGCAACGGCATTCAAATCTACGTACACCTATAACGTGCAAGCGCTACTGCTGATGTTCAAGTAAATTCAGGAATATCTTTGAGATTACCTAGTGAGTGCGATCACAGGTTTCCTCTGCGGTAGCTCAGTGCTTTAGCGTGCACACGGGTTCAATCCCCGGCGCTGACTACTATGATGCTTGTTGTGCCGAAACATGAGTGAATTACAGTTGAACTACAGTCTAGTATATACAGTCACGAAGCTTGAGTTTATGAGGGTACGAGGAACAATAGACTGTGCCGGTACTATTTCGCATTGTCTTAATAAGGCGATAGTAGCGATCCTAGTGTTTAGCAACTATCTATGGATGCATATTTACTACGTATTGAGCTTCGTGACTGTATATATTAAACTATGGTAGAATCCCGATTTTCCGTCACTCTATTTACCGATTGGTGGATTATCCGACTGTCTTTCTCTCTCGCTCTTTTTTACTGTAGAAAAAAATGAAAAGTAGACTACTGAACATGGTCTACTCTTCCAGGGATCTAACTTCTATTCTAAATGTCTTCCACAGTTGTCAAAAGAAAAGGTGTTGTGCTACGAAAAAAAAGTGCAAGTATTTGAGTGGTTTGAGAAAAGAGAATCTGTGGTTCATTTCGCATCAGAATACGAAATAGGAATTACAACTGTGCACGATTTATTTAAAAACACATATAAAGTATGTAAATCTACAACATGAGACTTGTACTATTCATATTTTTCCACAGACAGCCGTCATAAAGGATTTCCTTGGCCCTTAAAAATCAGACTTAAATTAGTGAACTTCTGATCTACTACCTAGCGTGTTGAAAACTCAAGACCATGGAGGAAATTACGAAATTCTATTATGCACTTAATTTGTTTAAATCTTATATGGTACGATTTTTTCGATTAACCCCCTTAATTACCACGGACAATGAAGTTTCTGCTATAATTAATTAATTGCAAGGAAAATTGGGGCTGAGACGAAGTGTTTATGTGATCTCCAAGCCTACTGGCCACTTGTCTCATTCTGATTTTTGCCATTCCATAGAAGGGAACATAACAGAATTTTGAAGGGGAAACCAAAAATGGAAATAATCAAATAGCTATCAAAATAAGGGGGACTCCAACACGGTAACTTTTGCTTAATAGTAAAATATCATATCACTGAAGTACCACACACTTCATGCTTGTGGTAGCCACAGGTGTGACTCAGGCGGCAGTCCGTTTGCCTACTAATCCAGAGTGGATTCTATTCGCGCTTCGGTTTCTCCGAGGTTTTTTCCCACCTGCTAGGCAGATGTCAGGTAATCATACTGTGAATCTTCGCCCACATTCTGCTAAACACCATCTCGCTATCATCAATTTTTTTGTTATTTTAGTAGGTTATTTTACGACGCTTTATCAACATCTCAGGTTATTTAGCGTCTGAATGAGATCAAGGTGATAATGCCGGTGAAATGAGTCCGGGGTCCAACACCGAAAGCTACCCAGCATTTGCTCATATTGGGATGAGGGAAAACCTCGGAAAAACCTCAACTAGGTAACTTGCCCCGACCGAGAATCGAACCCGGGCCACCTGGTTTCGCGGCTAGACGCGCTAACCATTACTCCACAGGTGTGGACGCTATCATCAATTCCATCGACACTAAATAACCTAGTATTTGATACAATGTCACCGACTTAAAATATTCTTGAGTTGGACAAGATAGGAAAAGTGAGGGTTCTGTGTTTCTTTCATCATTATAAGTTGTATTCCGCCAAAGCTATCCGTTTCATCCTGCTCTTCTTTTAATTTCACATCATTAATTTCGTGTCATAAAAATAAAGTTTTAGGATAATATGCACGAGATTTGGTAATGCAGTATGTATGGAAATTACCAGCTAAGCTACTGCTTCTTTGTAAAACGTTTATTGCTATGCAACTACGGGATTTATGATAGCGAGATGAGGCCGAGGATTCGCCATAGATTACCTGACATTAGCCTTACGGTTGGGGAAAACCTCGGAAAACTCAATCAGATAATCAGCCCAAGCGAGAATCGAACCTGCGCCCGAGCGCAACTCCAGATCGGCAGGCAAGCGCCCTAGCCGACTGAGCTACGCCGCGCCGGTGGCTTCCACTTGTTCTTGCCTGTGCCCAAGGAATGTGTGAAAGGACAGTAAAGATAGCCTATCTCTATTCAGTGGCGTAGCATGAAATTTTGAGCAGGGGAAGCTAACTCAAGTTGTCTTTCATGTACATATGAGAAAACGTACTACAAAAATATAGTCTTAAAATAAATAGTAGTCAATGTCAAGTCACCAGTCTGAAGATTGGTTGGAACCTCGTAAGTAACACCAATAAGGCATGACCTCAAATGGTACGTAGTAAAATATGATTTCATGGTTTACACATATCTCTAACAAATAGACACGGTCATTTGTTTTTTAAATCGCACTTTTGTTCGGAAGTCAGTCTTGATAATAGAATTGTCCTAAAAACTCAAGTAAATCGGTGTCAGGAACTGTTATTTCACTCATTATTTATTATATCAACCACAATGCACACTAACACTTCAACTGAACACAACTGACGAAAAGGGATAACTCGGAAACTACTTATTTTTAAATGTTAAAGCTAGCTTCTTCCGTGCCTTGCGAGCAGGGTAGTTTAGTTAGAAAGGGATGAAAATCTGCGGGGTGGGTTACACAGAAGAATGAGTGAAAGAAACCAGTCTGCTTGGAAGCTGGTGTGTGCAGGCTTCTTGTTTACTGCTGCATCACAAATCATCCTGAGCTGCCGCATCACAATATTTAATGCATAAATATAAACTCTATTAAAATTAATAAGTAATTTTGTTCATAAACTGCAGGTTTATTATGAAATTATTATTAACTGGGGAAGCTGAGCTTTTTAGCTTACATTGACGCTACGCCACTGTCTCTATTACTTATTATGGAAGATCACAGAGTAAAGGGTGATTAAGGCCCTACCAATTCTCTACCCACCTTGTAACCTTGCACCTGACAGTTTTGCGTAATGTTGGTAGCAACAGATGCGACGTTGCCGCAGTTACCACTCACTACACAACAGTTAACTTAATTTACGTGGAGTTTGCTGTTCTGCTTAAATAAATCAAGTGATATTTATTATGTAACTCCGTCCTTAATTGCTGTCCTCTTAGAGAGGCCTAAAGTTTTTGATGTCCGATGTATCACATTATCTGCAGGAGACAAATTCCTTCTCCTGCTTGTAAAATTGACGAGTCATTCGCATCAATTCTGTAGTAGAGTAGTGCAAAACTTCCATGTTGAAAAGTTGGTATTTTCGTCCAATCCTCTCCGTTGGTGATTTTCTCTTATAACTTTTATCCAGTTAATTCATAATTTAATATTCTCAGTTAAATTTTCTAAAGATTGTTGAATTTATTTACAGATGAGTATAATTAGTATGATGAACATTTGTCGTTATAAAGCAAATGTTTCACCTATCAGGTAGAACGAGCAGGAATTTGTCGACTCCCAAATTTTAATAAGTCACCATCTACCAAAAAATCACATGCATATTTGTCACCCATCAATGTGGGATGAATATAGCTCCGACAGTCCCCACCTGTGGAGTAACGGTTAGCGCGTCTGGCCGCGAAACCAGATGGTCCGGTTCGAATCCGGTCGGGGCAAGTTACCTGGTTGAGGTTTTTTCCTGGGTTTTCCCTCAACCCAATATGAGAAAATGCTGGGTAACTTTCGGTGCTGGACCCCGGACTCATTTGACTGGCATTATCACCTTCATCTCATTTAGACGCTAAATAACCTGAGATGTTGATACGGCGTCGTAAAATAACCTGTAACTCCGATAATTTATTTGTCATTTGTCTTGCAAACACTATGGCACAGAAGACGATTTGTGGAACCGTGTTCAGAATTATTGGGAGACCAGAAAAAGAAATTGCTTTCCAAGATTACTTAACTCTATGTCAAACAACTTAAGTTATGTGTCGACTAAAGATAGGAGCCAAATAATAAAAGAGTAAATTATTACAAGGATAAAGTAATGGAACAAGCTTAATTTCTTTATTAATCTATTAAAATAAATATATTTATAAGACCTCCATGTTGTTGTCAGCCCATTTGAGTTGTGTGGATATAAATGGAAGAATTGTGACGGTGTCGAGTGTAGTTCCTGGGGTAGCTCAGTCGGTAGAGCATTCGTGCGCTAAGCGAAGGGTCCCGGGATTGATACCCGGCCGCGGAACAATTTTTTCCTTGAAATTATTCAAGCCTGCTTCACAGGGAGCGTCTACCTGAAAGCCAGATTTGCATAATATAGACTATTCGTTACTGTAGGTACGTTAACAGAAGCCACAATTTAAGTCACACAGAATTGTGTGCACTCAAAGTTGGGTTTCTCGCGTCTTGTCAGCCCAGTTGAGGTGTGTGGATGTAAAGGGAAGAATTGTGACGTTGTCGAGTGTAGTTCCTGGGGTAGCTCAGTCGGTAGAGCATTCGTGCGCTAAGCGAAGGGTCCCGGGATTGATACCCGGCCGCGGAACAATTTTTCCCTTGAAATTATTCAAGCCTGCTTCACAGGGAGCTTCTACCTGAAAGCCAGATTTGTATAATATATTCGTTACTGGAGATACGTTAACAGAAAGCCACAATTTAAGTCACACAGAATTGTGTGCACTCAAAGTTGGGTTTCTGGCGTCTTGTCAGTCCGTTTGAGTTGTGTGAATGTAAAGGGAAGAATTGTGACTGTGTCGTGTGTAGTTCCTGGGCTAGCTCAGTCGGTAGAGCATTCGTGCGCTAAGCGAAGGGTCCCGAGATTGATACCCGGCCGCGGAACAATTTTTCCCTTGAAATTATTCAAGCCTGCTTCACAGGGAGCTTCTATCTGAAAGCCAGATTTGCAAACTGAGAAGAATTATAAATGCAGGAGACTATTGGAATGGTTATTGAGGTCTTGGCTTTTTTGTTTCTTCTTGTTTTTTAAATATGTATTAATGATTTTTTTTCTTTAAGAATTAAAAGTTTTATTTTACGACACAATATTTTAGTTACAAATCATATTCGTTCTTTCTTTTAAGTTATGTACCAGCCAAAGATAGGAGCCAAATAATAAAAGAGTAAATTATTACAAGGATAAAATAATGGAACAAGTTCAATTTTTTTATTAATCTGTTAAAATAAATATATTTAAAAAACCTCGATGTTGTTGTTCAGTAAATTTCCGAAGACAGGTTTGAACCTCATAAGTGAAATCAATAAAGCATCATCCATGAGGCAACTAAGCCAGGAAATAATGGGGTAAGGTGGCCAGTTCCTTTCCTCCTCCTTTGCATATATCGTTGACTAGTAACACATTGATATTGTACCACGATGATTTGAGCGTGAAATCTCCAACAAGACACTAACTCTTTACCACCGAGCTAAGAGCGCTGCAATAATAACTTGGATTGTAACGAGCACTAGTATAGATTACTTCACTCCAGCACCGTAAGCTTTCAAGTGTTTATATATAAATAATAATAATAATAATAATAATAATAATAATAATAATAATAATAATAATAGTAATAATAATAGTAATAATAATAGGCCTAATAATAATAACAACAATAATCATTACATCTTGATTACACAACTTCTAACACTGTATAACTTCGGAATATGTATATGACTTTCTTGTGTTAACTTCTATCGTACCTGGTTTACATGTTTCGACCTATTATGGGCCATCCTCAGAACTGGTCGTTGTTGGTCTTGGCGCCTCTTGTTTTGTTTCCTGTAAGGATGTGTTGTGTGGTGTAATGTGCAGTCAAAGAGTGTGCACATATGCAGAACACATTACAAATGCTAACCACACCTACAGAGACATCAACACAGACATGGAAATACTACACATCCAACCAAAAAGCCAGAAACTAAATACACTAGAACAATATGAAATATACAGACACACAAAAACACACCCCAATGAAATTCTCAACATACAACTCAGTTTCAGAACACACACACTCTTTGACTCCACATTACACCACACAAACACATCCTCACAGGGAACAAAACAAGAGGCGCCAAGACCAACAACGACCAGTTCTGAGGATGACCCATAATAGGTCGAAACATGTAAAGCAGATACGATAGAATTTAACACAAGAAAGTCATATAATACATATTCCGAAATAATCATTATTTAAACGCTTTGGGGCATCCGCCTGTTATATTTCTCATTTAAGAACCATTCCTTCACAAGATTGTTGTTGTTGTTTAGTCAACTGTCCGAAGACAGGTCTGAACCTCACAAGTGATACCAACAAGGCAACACTTATGAGACAACTAGGCCAGGAGATAATGGAGTAAGGTGGCCAGTTCCTTTCCCCCTCCATTGCATACATCGCCGACTAGCTAAATATTAGACACTAGTCAGACTTCAGATGCATACAAAAAATTGTTCTTCCTCTGACACATATCGGCAAGTGAAATGTAGGCCTACTGCTTGATAATAGATATAGATATCAGCCAGAACCTCAGTCAGAGGACCACAAGATTGTAATGATTATAACTTGCTATAGACTATTACAATTACAAAAGTTATGTGCATGTTGTGAACAAAGATTAGCTCTAAGCTCTCCCAAACGATCACGGAAGTACCCGATTGACACTTAGTCTTTGAGACGCCGCCACTTTCATTTTGACCGTGGGTACATTTCGTGCAAATGTCGAAATGTAATTGTTCCATTGCCACATATAAATTCTTACAATGTAAAATTAAAATTCAGTAACATACAAACAAACAAACGATATTCTGATTAACAGAATTACTATAATTGCAAAAGTTATATTTTAACATGTCTATTTTTTCAGATATCACACATGTAGTCATCATAAGGTCGGTCCCACGGTAACACAAGTAACGGCACCAGTGAATCATGGTGAAGGTCCTCACTGGGATGCAGAAACCGGAGTTCTTTTCTTTGTTGACATCGCCTCTGAATTAGTCAACAAATATGACCCAGCCACTAATGAAGTGACCCATGCACAGTTTGGTAAGTATAAACTTTGAAATAGCACCGGAATTTATCCACTCAACATCATCAGCTTCTTATTCTTCTGAAATGCTCCGAAGTAAATATAGAAAAGTAATGTGTGATGTATTACATATAACCAATGTTGAGTCCAGCCAATGTAAGGATTATTTCTTTTTCTCCAACGTAAAAAACTAAATTACCGAATTCTTGCATTCAGGTAAGGATTTGAAGAAGTTGAATAATTATTTAATTATGTAAATATACTGTATTTTATTTGGTAGCATATTAAATATAGACAAAATTATCAATATCTAAAGACTTATTTTGTAAATAATAATGTAAACCAACTCCAAATGGTTTAGGAACGAAGGTATTTTGTATTGGAATATTTATTTCATTTATTGGCAAAGTAAATGTCATGTTGTACCAAAATTTTCTTCATGTTGCGCTGATCTCTACGAATAACCAATAAACCGAGAATAATATGATCGTTTTTCTTCCGTAGTTGGAGGTGGTGTAACCCTGGTGATTCCGGTTAAGGGAACAAAAACTCAACAGTTGTTGACAACGCGTGGTCACGACGTGATCCTGGTGAACTGGAACCAGCAAAACGCAACGTTTGACAGCACGACCAACGTCAACAATGTCACAGTCATCGCCACAGTGGAGACGGAGGCGAATAAATCCGGCAACCGTTGGAACGATGGCAAAGCAGACGTCAACGGACGTCTGTGGGCAGGTGAGTTCGTCTATTGGCCTGATCCTTTTCAACCCTTTCATCGTACTGAGAGTAAAGACGAATGACAAAATGTACAGGCGTGTGAGTGCGACTGTTCATTGATCTTCACTACATTGAAAACGTGGAATTATTATTTAACGATGCTTTTGCGTTACCGATAGTTTACATTATCCGAAATATATAATAATAATAATAATAATAATAATAATGAATCACACGGACTCCTTATATCAATGAAATGAACAAAATCCTCTATCCGTATCACATAGGCCTAATACGAAAGTTCTCAGTAGATGAACGAGATGTAGGTACTTCTCAGTAGTGATTCTTCCTATGAGGATTATAGTTAAGGCCCGGGGGGTTTAGCCAAAAATTCGTCAAGTTAGTGGTGCACAAGGCATAGAACGCTGCCTGAGTTAGTACACAACTTGCGCTGCCTGTTGTAGGGCACGCGGCATTGGGTATGGTAAGCACGCAGGGAATACGCCGTGAGTGATATCAAATCATGCATAAGCGAGGACGTCCGAAAACAGTTACAACAGATACAATTGTGGCAGATTATGACAGGGAGTGTTTATCCTCTGATGGTCGGAATATTGTTTGTAAGTTGTGTGGAACAAAAATTAGAGGTGACTACCATAAATATATAGAACAACATATCGCAACTAAGAAGCATAAAAGCATGTTGCATTATGTAAACAGTGAGAGGGAGGGAAATATACCTTCGAAGTTTAACTTTAGTTCAGACAGACACAATACCTTTTATTCAGAAAAATGTAGGATTTTCAACTCTTTGTACCATTCAAGATGAACAAGAAGGTTCTAGAGGAGACCAAAATGTTAACCCACATAAAGGAAACACTAATACCTCCTCTTAGCTTAAATTTGCCCCCCGTCACGTCATGCGACGTAGAGAGAAGTTTTTCCCAATAGAGATCATATTTGGGGAAGAATAAAAGATCTTTTTCACTTGAAAACGTCAAAATGTATATTAAAGATTAAAGATTTATTTATTTAACCTGGTAGAGATAAGGCCGTCAGGCCTTCTCTGCCCCTCTACCAGGGGTTACAACTATAACATGAACAATAAGATTACAATTAATATTAAATTTACAATTACAATTACAATAAAATTAAAGTACGACAAGAATACCTGATTAATGAAAGCTAGACATTTTATCATAGAAGTTAAGAACAAAGAATATTTTTGTATTTACTAAATTACAAATTAAACCTACAATAACAAAATTCTATAGTGATGAAATTACCGGATATTGAGATATTTTGTGGTAGATTAAAAGAACTATTTACAAGAAACCATGTCTGAACGAGTCTCAATTACTGACCAATTGTAATTCATTGTAACAAAGCATATGCACATAATGTAATATGGCCACAATCAATTACCTTTTCATTTACTGTGCACATTGTTAATATTAATGCATATGTTATGTATATTTATGTTCATATTACTGGAAAAGATATTTGGTTTGTGTAATTTACGATTAAATGTGCAATTTAATATTATGACACTATGTCCGTCATTTCACCAAGTTAACTAGGCTGCCCTTGACCTTCGATGTACAAGTATGTAACACTACAGCGACTGAAAGCGAGTCAACCCCCTCCCTCATGTTTGCGAGATACAGGTGGCGTATAACCCTGTCACCATTAACCTGTTGTAATGTTTTTGTGGCTAAACCCCCGGGCCTTAATTATAGTCAAGTATAATAATAACACTGACCCGGCTGTCCCAAGTGTGTGTTCGAATCCTGTTTGAGCTGGTTAATGGTTGTTTTTTTTTTTCGAGTTCTTACCAACTGTAAGGCAAATGTCAAATACTACTTCCATAGCGAATATCGTACTTATGTCGCCAAATATTATCTTCATTCATACATTTCAGCCCAAAGTCAGATTCTTCACTGCAAACCCAACATTTTCCAACATGCTCTATTTTCCGCCTTCCTCTTCGTCCCCGCATAAGATCCATAGGTCTATAGCTTACAGAGCCTTCAAATAGACGTTTAACCGTTAGTTTGCGGCCGCACGTGGCGGCTGGAAGCACGCTGTTTACCGGCAAAGTTGGATAGACCTGTTCATAGCCCCTACATCAAGCGCATAGATTGTTCATGCAAATTACAATTACAATAACCATCTACCTTTGTCATAGAAGATATTGGGAATGATATCCTTGTGCCGCCACGTATTTTGTTACACTGTGTGCAAAACACATAATAGTTTTAAAATTTTCAAATTTAATTAGAAAATCAAAATGAACAAAATACATCGAAGTCTGCGAATATGGGCTCTAAATATTTTAATGGCATTAGTAGATAGGGAAATATTCTATATGAAAATATTCCCGACGAAGTATGCATTTACTGTACTGTATGTGAACAATGAAATACGCTGAATATCTTCAACTAATACAAAGCTTTCAAAGAATATCACTTTTGAAATGATCATGAACATTAGCATGTATGACAGATATTTTGCATGTACACTATCTACCAAAAAGTAATTGGGCACTGTTTTTGCCCCTTTAGAACCTCGTGGTACCACCTCTTGTTGCTATAACAGCAGCCACCCTGTCAGGTATGCTCTCCACTAGTTTGTGTAGGATATCCACTGGAATGCGTCGCCATTCCTTTTGCAACATGTCACTCAGTTGGACAATGGAAGTTGGCCCATGTTTCTGCGGTGCTATGCAGACAATAATGTTCACCGGTTGGATTGGCCCGCACAGAGTCCAGATATCAATCCCATTGAACACCTTTGGGACGAATTGGACCGGCAATTGAGGTCTCGGGAGATGCGTCCAACTTCCATTGTCCAACTGAGAGCCATGTTGCAAGAGGAATAGCGACGCATTCCAGTGGATATCCTACACAAACTAGTGGAGAGCATGCCTGACAGGGTGGCTGCTGTTATAGCAACAAGAGGTGGTACCACGAGGTTCTAAAGGGGCAAAAACAGTCCCAATTACTTTTTGGTAGGTAGTGTATTTCTGGCTTTGTTCATTATACGTAGAGTAGCTATATAAAAACCATAGGCCTGTCTCTTTTTTAATGGGCCGATAGTTCAATTTACTGTAAAATTAAGTGGGTTTTGAGATCCTAGTGACGCGTTGTTGAACTACACATTTCCCTAGTCGAATACATTATACGAGTAAATTCCAATCAAGTCCGCCTCTTTGGTTTCGAGGTAGCATGCTGGATCAAGGTGGCCCGGGTTCGATTATTGGTCGTGAAGTCAGGGGGATTTTAATTCGGACCTCTTCACGGGGACTGGTTGTCTATTCATTGTCCAAGTGTGTGTGGTGTCTCTCAGTCACCCCCGGGTACCCTGATTCAGTAAACGGGGAGTCCTGCAGTGTGTACATGCGTTCATAGAGTTATGGGTCTAGGTACAATAAGCCTCAGGTTGCAGTGCCGAACTTAGTAAAAAAAAAATCCAATCAATAACATTCACAAAATTCCGAAAAGAATGACTTGATAAAATATGAATATTCAGTAAATTGAATACAACGACCATATCAAATACCTTGGCACTTTCTTTGACAACAAATTGTTTAAATTTACTTTTTGACACTTTTTAATAAAAGTGATACAAATAAAAAAATACAGTATATACATAGCAATTCGCAGAAGCAGAATATTATCTTAGAAAGTGCAGATTGTGCGCAGACGTTCACAACAATGCTCTAGAGCACAACACTGCACAAAATTATCAATTTTATAAACATGCGTTTAAAGAGCCTACAGACTGATCTGGATACCACAACTGCAGTAGGAACGCAGTAAGAAGCATTTACAAGATATAGTAGAGGAGAAAGTTACTGAAGTTACAAAAAATGCTAAAACCCTTCACTTCCTCCTTTCCCGAGGAAGGAATAGTTGCAGATAAAGACGGCGACGATTCATATTGAAGTATCAACGTAAGTCGGGAGGTATAGCGATCAGACGTTGAAGTTTTCCGTATTATTATTATTATTATTATTATTATTATTATTATTATTATTATTGTAGGCAAATATATAGCCTACATATAAATCATACTCGGTTCATTATCCTTAAATATGGGAAATCACGTGGATAATAGTGATACATATTCATCACAAGAAATTACAATATAATTTATTATATTCAAGCTTTTGGCAAAAAAATTCACAGGCCAAAAAGTCCATAAAATATATAAGAAAATTAACTTATAAAATGAAGAAATTAAGAAAGTTCTAACTCTATAAGTGGAAATTATGCATAAAACAAATATAAATCACTTTCAGCTCATTATCCTTAAATGTGGGGAATCATGTTGATAATAATAATCCGAGGCACGACAGCCCATGGAGGATCATGATCGACCAGCCGGCTGCCGGCCTCACGTCCACATGCCGAAGCAGAGGTGGACGATCATCCAACCAGAAGAGGTATCGTGTGGTTAGCACGATAATCCCCCCCAGCGTTATAGCTGGCCTTCGTAACCGGATTTCGCTACCTATCGTAGCTCCCCAAGTGCATCATGATGCTGGGTGGGGACCGGTCCCATATACTGGCCGAAATGTCATGAGACTGCTGTTAGGTGGTGTTAGTTTGGGGTCTCCCGTGACCGTTAGTGAGCTAGCGTCAGTCTGAGTTAAGTGCTTTGTTTGTGGTGCTGTGTTGTTTGCGTTCCTGATTCAACCGTTTGGCGATTAGTGAGATGGCCGACCACAAGGAACAAAGGGTGTGTGTAAAATTTTGTTTTCTGTTAGGAAAACTGCAGCCGAGACCATTGGGATGCTTCGGCAAGCCTTTAATAATGATGCTTTGGGGAAATCACAGGTCTACGAGTGGTTTTCCCATTTCAAATCTGGCAAAATGTCAACTGAAGACATGCCACGTCCCGGGTGTTCTTCAACAGGAAGAAATGACGAAAACATTGCCAAAATGAAACGTGCACTTGATGAAGATCGTCGAAAGACTATTGACGAAGTTTCTGAGCAAACGAACCTGTCATGGAGCACGGTCCAATGAATTTTAAACGAAGATTTGCACATGAGACGGGTGTCTGCAAAATTTGTTCCTCGCTTGCTCACAGATGACCAAAGAGAAAACCGCGTGAGACTTTGCCGCGACTTGAAGAGTGAAGTGCACAAAATTTGTTCCTCGCTTGCTCAGAGATGACCAAAGAGAAAACCGCGTGAGAGTTTGCCGCGACTTGAAGAGTGAAGTGCAGAACGATCCAAATTTTCTTAAAAGAATTGTGACTGGGGATGAGTCTTGGTGCTATGGGTACGATCCAGAATCAAAGCAAGCATCGAGCCAGTGGAAAACTCAAAATTCACCACGACCAAAGAAAGCACGTCAAGTACGATCCAATGTGGAAACAATGTCGATTTGTTTTTTTGATGTGAATGACATTGTCCACAAAAGAGTTCGTTCCGCCAAGACAAACAGTGAACCAACATTTCTATTTGGATGTGTTACGAAGATTACGAGAGAGTGTGTGACGAAATCGGCCCTAAATGTGGAGAAATGAGAACTGGTTGTTTCACCACGACAATGCTCCAGCCCACACAGCTCTGACGGTCCGACAGTTTTTGACAAACAGCAACATGGTGCTTGTGCCTCATCCACCCTACTCACGCGATCTGGCTCCGTCGGTCTGGTTTTTGTTTCCACGGATGAAGAAATGTCTGAAAGGAAAGCGATACAGTGATGTGGATGACGTCAAAGAAAACACGCTTTGAACAGTATCCTGCCTCAAGAGTTCCAGCACTGTTTTCAGCAGTGGCAAAATCGTTGGGACAAGTGCATTAATGCACATGGACAATACTTTGAATGGGACTAAAGTACTGTGAATGTAGAGTGCAATAAAAATGCAAGGAAAAAAAAAACATTCCAGTTATTTTTGGGTCTCCACTCGTAGAATAAGATACAGTACCTAATGCTTGCAACAGTATGCTCCTTTTCTCAAGTTTTAAATATGTATTATAAAAATCGCAGAAAAACTAGATGCAGATGTTTCTATTTGTATGACGAATAAAACACTTGTGTTAATTTTTAGGTTCATATATATTTTGTAAACAGGCTAATTGCACTGAACAACAAATTTTTACTTTTTGTATTGCTTCGAAATAAAAATAAGTGAATATTACTAATATGTGTGCCCTAAATCTGAATTTAAAATCCAAATTGCCCCATCACGTACCATTTTCCGGGGAAAATGAATTTAATTTTTTATGACAAAACTTATTTGTTTTTAATTTTTCGCTGCTACTGATAAAATTACAACACATTAGGGATTAAAAATTCTTCATAATACTTGAAAAATGTGTACTGGATACAAAAGTGATGTAACATAGTTTAAAACACAACAATAAAAATATTTCATGCGTATAATGATAAAAATCTCGAAATTTGAACTTATATTTAAAATAATTTTCTGGATGACTTCTGTTTATAACTAGACCCGGGACTGTATTTTAGAAGGAACCAACAATAGTCTGCAAGCATGCTGGATGATGATCTTGTTTTATATCGCCTTTCCATTTCAGATATTTCTTGATGAAATCTTTCCCCATGTTCGACTTTTACCGCTCCAAAGTTAGGAGGAAAGAAATCCGAATGAGAATGTAAAAAGTGTATTTTGAGAGACATATTAAACTCCATTTTGTCATATGCACTTAACATGATTTCCACAACAAGTTCTATGTAGTTCAAGGATATTTGAGCAAACGTCTTTGAAAACGCGCCATGCCATTCTTCCTGTAACGGAAAGTTTTTCCTCAAACAAAGGGTCAGCCATAACTTTGTGAATTTGTGGACCGATGAAAATGCCCTCTTTTAATTTTCCTTCACTCAAACTGGTAAACTTTTCCTTTAAATACTGAAAACCACACCCTTGTTTGTTCATTGCATAGACCGCACTTTGAACTCTTATGAAATTTACTTAATAGAAGGGACCAATAATCTGTTTATTTAATAGAAGTACAAAATAACATGCCAACAACCATATTAAACCGTAAATAAGTCATAAACTCATAAAATACATTAGCTTTTGTTTTGGTTTATACCTCCAACCCGCGCCAGGTGTTTCCTGGGGGAGCGCTTATCGAAAAGTGAAATCATAGTATATCTTAAAAACCTTACGCGATACGAAGAAAAGGGATGCATTTTCGGACTCAGCGTACATCAAACCATAAGGGACGCATTGTTTTAAGTTGCAGCAAAATTCTTGTTGTTCAGTGTTATATGTAATCTTTAACATTTTAATTCATATTGTAACTCATTTCTGATTAGGTTCATGTTATCATATTCCTACACATGCTGATCACTGGGAATAAATGGTTGTTTGCAGGCACAATGGGGCCGGAACCCATCGTCGGTCAAGTGACTCCAGACCAGGGTGCATTTTACCTCCTGAAACCAGACACTAAACCCATTACCGAAGTGACTCCAGTCAGCATTTCCAACGGCCTAGCCTGGAACCGAGATAATACGTTGCTGTATTACATTGACACGGCCACCGACCAGGTCGATGTGTTTGATTTCAATCTGGAGCAAGCCACAATCTGTAAGTGTGACATGGATCAACATTAATAAAGTTCATTACATAAATGTAGGTATCAAAAAGGTTATCCCAAAGTATTATTTTTTTCAAACATAGCGTAAAATATTCATTTCTATTAGTGTACATGAGTAATCTTTCATATATTTTCGTCGACAGTCTCGTTGAATTCGAGGTTCGCGGATTTAAACCCGCTCGTTGATGATGGATTTTAACGGGCGATAAAATCGGACGAAGCAAATTCCGCCCAAAAAATCCTCTGCTTGATAATCTCACAGACAAATTTAGCATCAGATGTTATCAGGAATTCTCCTGCTACAGATAAATAACACAGAAGATGTTATCTGTAACTTTTCTGCCACAGGAAAATTCCACGGCTGTATTTGTAACCATATGTATAACATTTTCCAATGTCATATGTGCAACGTTAATAAAGAAAAGAACTGCTAAAATGCGTATCGCATTAGAGTTAACTATATGACACATTATAACACACATCTCAGTTTAAAAGTTATTATAGATACTTTGACTCGATTTCAAACTGACAACTATTATAAAAAATGTCGAATAAGAATGAGGCCAAGAAATGCTACTCAAAAGTGGAAATTAGGCGGAAACATGTTTTAGAATGCATTATAAGACAGTATGTCGAGGACAGTATTCACAGATTGGAAATAGTGAAATAGTGTTTAGCAAAAACTTCATCAGAGCGTCTGGCCGCGAAACCAGGTGGCCCGGGTTCGAATCCGGTCGGGGCAAGTTACCTGGTTGAGGTTTTTCCGGGGTTTTCCCTCAACCCAATACGAGCAAATGCTGGGTAACTTTCGGTGCTGGACCCCGGACTCATTTCACCGGCATTATCACCTTCATTTCATTCAGACGCTAAATGACCTAGATGTTGATACAGCGTCGTAAAATATCCCAATAAAATAAAAAAATAAAAAACTTCATATTTTTATAGAATTTATTTTATACATCTTGATTTTAACACAAGAAAGACAAATAATACGTTTTCCGAAATTTATTTTACTGGACGTACCGTATAGAAATGCTTTTAATTCATAGAATAACTCTTCTCGGGTTCTCAGCCAGGTGAGTTGGAGATTTGCTTCCAAGAAGAAGATGGCAGAGCTAGCCGTCGAAAGCTTGGAAGCAAATCTCCAACTCACCTGGCTAAGAACCCGAGAAGAGTTATTCTACATCAAACGCCGGGAAAGCCTCAAGTCATACCTTTTAATTCATGTCTATAAATTAAAAAGAACGTTTTAACCACATAAACGTGTATTTTTAAGTAATATTTATTTATTGCGTTGCGGTCTTAAAAACAGATTTAATATTATAGTAGGGTAAAAGTTGGTAAAATTGTGATATGAATAGTATTGTGATAGTTCTTTTTGAGAATTTATTACAATTTTACTGAGCGAGAGGAAGATCGGTTTTTTGCGTCAATGTATTAAGGGAATGTTCATGGACAACTTTCTGCACAAAACCGGTTCTTCTCTTGCTCAGTAAAATTGTAATAAATTCTAAAAAAAAAAAAAAACTATCACAATATTACCAACCTTTACCCTATTTCCAATATGAAAAGAAAATTAATAATAACTTATTATTGGGTATTAGTCTATCAATGTATCATTAATAAAATTATTACTTATTTATGGATTTGGTTAAACAAAAACTTAGTAATGTACAATGTCATGACTCATGAGTTAGCTTGAATATCTAGTATTTGAATAATTGCAGCCAACCGGAGAAAAGTCTTCAACCTCCAAGAAAATGGAGTTGCAGGACATCCAGACGGAATGACAATAGATTCTAATGAAAATCTGTGGATTGCCTGCTTTGATGGTGGTCAGGTTAGTATATTATTATTATTATTATTATTATTATTATTATTATTATTATTATTATTATTATTAAAGATAATATATAGACTAATAAAGATACGATGGCAATGAATTTATTTTATGTTTTGCTGTCATAGTATGCATTTTGAAATTTTACTCGGTGAAAATTTGACGTCTTCGCTAATGAATGTTTTACACAGTGAAAATATTCGTTCTATATCACAAGACATTACTGATGCAAGTAAAAATGCCGCTCTTCTTAGTTCGTCTCGGGTTTGCATTCCTTTTTGCAGGATAATTTTTTTACTGAAGTCACGAATTTTTTCCTAGCCAATACTTTTATAGTATCCTACACTGTTGTAAATTTATTTTATAATATTATATTCCTGTATATATTTTATTGAATTAACTTTCCTACCGTGGGTTTCTGTGCATAATGTGAGTAAAGAGAGTAAACTGCGTAAAGAATTATTTTGATTCTACATTTTGCTTCTGAGAATAGCCTATAACAGGCTGAAACTAGTCAACAAGGTAGCCTAATTTTAACACGTGAAATCAATAATTATATATTCCGAAATTATTTTGAGTTTCCAAATACGATAATCGGGAGAATTTTCATTTAACTACGATCCGAAGAGAGTGTTTGTAAGTAAATTTTACTGCTTTTTTCCTCTGCAATCCTGTAAGACGGCATTGGTCTCTGATGCAGGAATCAGGAAAATATAAATCTGACCTATAATAATATTAGAATTTGAAAATACATCGCTAAAGTTTCGAAAGACACTGAACTTGGTTAAAAGTATTGTTTATTCAGAGTTAAAAAAATTTCAACAGACGAACATACAGTACATAAACGCTTACCCTTTATCCAAAACATAACCTAACATAGGAAATGTTTAGTAAATTGCGCCGAAATCTCATTGATAAGTGTCACAAAAACAGATACAAAAATAAAAGCTTAAGTACAAAAAAAATTATTAACTGCCAACGCGAACAGTAAGTTAAAAAAGAGCTTAAAAATAGCATAATATATTAATTTCATTAATATTCTTCCTAGGTTGTTGGGATAGAGAGCTTTGCGCCGTTCTCCTTGACCTTCATTTTTCATTAGCTAAGCCTATAGACCAAATAGAAATATTGTGTTTAACCTTCTATAATACACAGGACATCTATTGATAGATAGTGTAAGAAATTCTCACAAGTGTTTAACGAGAATACAACATAAAATTCATAGTAACTGCACAGTTTAGTATATGCAATCACGAAGCTTGAGTTGTGAGGGTGCTAGGAACAAAAGACTGTGCCAGTACTATTTCGCATTGTCTGTAATGAGGCGATATTAGCGATCCTAGTGGTTAGCAACTATCTATGGATGCATATTTACTACGTATTGAGCTTCGTGACTGTATATACTAGACTGTGGTAACTGAAAGATATCTATGTGTTCAGGCAGGGTCTGGTTAGTAGAATAATTACCATATTGGCTTGGCTTTACGAGGGTTGGATCTGGGACGGGTTCGTACACTTAGGTATGCTTTGGCCCTTTGTGTACCCTATATAAATTGTGCAGATTGAACCTATTATACGTTTTTTAAATTAAGATCATGGTTAATTACAAAATTAGTCTGAAAGTCTGCGTATTTCGGCAACATCGCCGGCTCAATTACGAAAACACACACGCACTCGGTCTGAATAGCAACGTTTCGTCCCTTAATCACTTCAGCAGGGTTGCCAAACTTCATAATGGCAGGAAATAACGATACATGTTAATCCTTTTATTAAATTTGCAAGTAATTTAATTAAAAACACTGCAAAGGAATCAATCATTTCTTATTAGTTTCCCAAATTAAGAGTAGAAGTCCAGTCCTGTGCAGTAACGGTTAGCGCGTCTGGCCGCGAAACCAGGTGGCCCGGGTTCGATTCCCGGTTGGGGCAAGTTACCTGGTTGAGGGTTTTCCCGGGGTTTTCCCTCAACCCTACATGAGCAAATGATGGATAACTTTCGGTGCTGGACCCCGGACTCATTTCACCGGCATTATCACATTATCACTTTCATCTCATTCAGACGCTAAATAACCAAAGATGTTAATAAAGCATCGTAAAATAACCCACTAAAAAAAAGAGTAGAAATGAAAAGCGTACGGATAGTGCTTATCGAGTAAAATAGTGTTGACATTTAGGGGAAAATAATTTTCTTCGGAGAAAAGTATTCATTTGGAACTAATATGGTACCGTACTGATTCTTTTCTCTGTCCAAAGAATAAGCTGTTAAAATCTACACAATTACATTACTTGCACTCTGTATACGCGATGATTATCCAAGTCTGACAGGTGGCATTCGTGAATCTGATGATGGCAGGTGGATCATCCTGCCTCAGCCCCATAGACTTGCTAAATAACCGCTAGACCGCTCACTGGCGCTAGTGTTATGTTCCCAAATTGAACAGTCGACGAGCGGCCATTTGTTTGGTGGAGCTGAATAAGTATGGTTCTTTCGTGTGCTGCTTTTTATTGCAACAATGCACACGGATGTAACGATAAAGAAGGAAGGACTGTTATATTTCACTCGTTAGTTAATTCTTAATATCTACGACGATTTTTTCTCCATATTATGTTACAGAAGACAAACTATTGTACTTGCCATGTGACTCTTTATGCTTCAAGTTTCCTCTGAGTAAAGATTACCTTAACAGAAAGTGGATAGGTGCAATCCGCAGAGAGAATTTCTACCCTACATTGAATCATTCAGTGTGTTCAACTCATTTCGAAGATAGTAATTACCTTTCAAACTACGTTATTATACACTGTCATTGTCCTTCACTCAATCTATATCATTCATTTTCTTCAAACAGCTGTTGTTTCAGTGCATACATGAATAATAAAATTATTCACCGAACTCAAACATACAGAAACTGCATAAATTATAAATATATATATATATATATTTTTAATATAACTGATTGAAAGAAATTCTTGTCTTAGTTACGGATTAATGAAACATTTTCTTATGTTATTGCTGCTGCTACTGCTATTATTATTACTACTATTCCTGCTACTGCTGCTACTACTTTTTTGACTTCATACAGCAGTTTAACCTACAGATTGAATTAAAAAGTTGACATATTAATTATTTTATTAACCGTGGTTATGAATGTTCACATTCAGAGTTCCTATGAAAATGATGCAAGTCTGAACACAGTACCTATGTCTGACAGGCAGGGTTGTCAGTTATCCCAATTTAGGCGGGATTCTCCCAATTTCCTGGCTGAGTCCCGATTAAAGGGAGTCGGAATTGACAAAAATCCCGATTTTACAGATATTAGCCTTGAACATATTTATACAAATTAGTCTGTATTTCCTATTATTCGATATTTTTATTTATATATTGACTCAAATGGTAACATTGTAAACACAGAGATAACCTGCGAATATTTAGTAAGTCTATGAGGTAGCCCAGCTGATTTCCGTAAGGCAACTAAACTCGCAAAATAATAATACTTCTAGTTCTACCGCATTGTTGATTATTCCGTTCCGGTCCCTAGTCGCTGTTCTCGCAATTAGTAAACATTGTGTATTTCAAGTGCGTTGACTGGCAAGAAAGATGGCGTTTTGATATCGTACTTTACACTAATAAGAGAGACATACAATTGCTGCCTTTTATAGTTTAGTGAATTATGTTTAAACATGGATTCATAGTCAGTTAGTGAAACTGTTGCAGTACCGGTTCCAAAATTAATTTATTAGCAAATTGTTAAACTATAGGCTATTCGCAGTTAGTAAAAGAAAAAAATTATTGTAGTGTTCACTGTACTGTGTGTCCTTTGTATTTCAGTGTTTCTCACGCAGGCGAATAGGCCTATTGCATTAAAAAGCAAGTGAACACTGTGCAGAAAACTGCTATAAATCTTATGATAGGCTAAATTGTTGACAAGTCTAATGTCTTAGGTTAGCTTCTCATATCCCAACTTCCCTCGCAGAAAACCTAGCAACTCTGCTGACAGTAGAGACGCGGTATTAAAGGTATCACAAAGGAAGTATTGTTCCTTTAAACAAAAACATTTAGCTTTCGGATACGCAATACAACACGTATTCAAATAGCGGTTTCGAAATCCCGCGCGTTTTCTACCTAACAAATGGCGGCTTTCTGCTGCTTCAATTTGGGAACATATTTCTCACTTCTCCGCTACGGCGTGGCAGGGGCTCGCTCAGCCCCTGATAGAGCCAGGTCCCGTTTCATGGACGAGTGGCCTGATAAGTAGAGCTAGGATTTATATGTAATAAGAGTTAAGAATGACGCCGAGTATAGTTGAGTCGATGTGATTCTGATTAAGAAGGTTTTAAGTCTGGTTGACAAGACTCGAAATGCAAGAAAAGTCACAAGAATTAGACAATGCAGCTTTTAAACCCCCCGCTGTTTTGTAAGTGGTGGTTAAGAAGATGAAAGACATTTAGCGCTAACTAATGGAAGTACTGAATGACAAGAATGGCAAGTGTAAGGAGTGGGGGTCATGGCTTGCATGTTTATGAATTATACCGACTAAAAATATTAGCTTTTACTGCATACGAATCCTAGCTCTACTGATAAACCTCAGGAGTCCGGAGCCCCAAGCCCTTTCTATATCATCATCATCATCATCATCATCATCATCATCATCATCATCATCATCATCATCATCATCATCAGAAACCTGTAGGCCTACTATCTCCCAGACTTCATCCCAGCTAATGTTTAGTATTGCGGATGATAGATGAAATGAGGGGAAGGTGTAGACTGTTGGTGAAATGATAAAGGAAAACCGGAGTACTCCCAGAAAAAAACCCTCTGCAACGTCTGCTTTGTCCACCACAAATTCCATCACGACTTGAACGGGGCTCGAATCCGGGCCGCGCGCTAGCACTTGAGCTACAGAAGCAGCGATATTACTAGTCTAACAGCACATTAGTCTAGTATATACAGTTACGAAGCTTGAGTTGTGAGGGTGCTAGGAACAATAGACTGTGCCGGTACTATTTCGAATTGTCTGTAATGAGGCGATATTAGCGATCCTAGTGGTTAGCAACTATCTGTGGATGCGTATTTGCTATTTATTGAGCTTCGTGACTGTATATACTAGACTGTGATTATACGTTATTTGTAAA